>NC_052356.1:45537594-45573992 GCF_009727055.1 Benincasa hispida | reverse complement strand
GTTCATATATTAGTTTAAACCTTCATTCTTTTATTTATTTTCTATTTATTTTTTTTTTCTACGAATGACCAAAAATTTAGTAGTAATTTAAACGAATTAGTGTTTTTACCACGTAACATACACGTATATTTTCATATAAACATATTAAGTTTTGAATAATTTGGACAAGATAATATTAGTTTGAAAATTAATTAAAACTAATTTATTTGTTCTTATAATGTGATATTATTTAATTGGTTCTTTTAAATAAATATTTAATTGACTTGTTATAGCTAATGTGATTATGATTTTGATGTAATTAATTAAATAATATTTTTAATTTTAATTCTTTTTAGTACAACAAAAATCATGAGTGTGAGATGTCAACTATTAACTTATATGAAAGGTTTCCTATATCTATTGGACGTTTATTTTTTAAGTATTTGGCCATTCTAACTTTATATAGTGCAGAAAAGGGTGAGGATTATAATTCTAATTTGTTAATTAGCTTTATATTTATGATAATTACACATCTTTTGTAGTACTATATAAATTGTCCCTTTTTATCACATATAATATTTATATTAAATAAAATTGAATATGAAATAAAATTTATAAGTTGCTGTAATTTTTTCAGAAACTTTTTATCTTGCATCACACTATTTTTTTTTAAAGTTTAAATAATTTAAATTTAACAAGATTTAAGTGAAGAGATAACAATTTCAATAATTTCTATTTAATATAAATTATGTTTCTATGTTTTTTGTTTGATTACTTGGACATTTTTTTTTATTATCACCGTTTTTTTTCCTCTATTGGTTTCATTGGAAATTCATCTCAATAGGATGAACTCCTCAATTGTGGTTGTGTCATGACCGTTTTTTTAAAAAAATCACTTTTCATGTTTTTTTATTTTTAGATGATCATGTTTTTATCTTTAGATGATCGTATTTTTGTTCT
Organism: Benincasa hispida; assembly: GCF_009727055.1. Taxonomy (NCBI): domain Eukaryota; kingdom Viridiplantae; phylum Streptophyta; class Magnoliopsida; order Cucurbitales; family Cucurbitaceae; genus Benincasa; species Benincasa hispida. Next base: position 45,573,053 of record NC_052356.1, on the reverse strand, counting down.
CAATTAATTAACACTACAAGAAAAAGAGAGTCTCCCGATGCTAGAAACAACTGTCAAGAGTTTAGGAGTCAGAAGAGAGGTTGTCTTCCTATGTTGTAAAATGGACATGAGAGTTTTTACAAGCTCCTGACGTCGTATGAACCGTCAAGAGTTAGAATAAACTCCCGACGATACATATAGCCTGTTAGGAGAGGGGTTTAAAATTTCCAAATTGTTTCAGATATGGAAATTGACAGATCTCTAGGATTTTTCCACGCGCCTCTCTCTCCGTTTCATCTCTCTAATTGCCTATCAGCTTCAAATCTTCATCATCGTCCATCTTTATCTCTCTAACCGACTTCGTCTGTATTCATCGCCGACTGTATAATTGAGGTTTCACTACTACCTTCAACTTTGACTTCGTTTGTCCCTCTCTTCTTTGATCGTTCAACTTCCTGCATCGCCTCTTCACTGTTGCTCTTCCTCAAGGTAAGTTTCGCCACTTCATCTCCTCTTTGCCTCTTCTATGAGTTGTCTAGCTTCCATTTCAACTGGATAAGAACGAACCCGATTCTAACTTCTTAATCACTTGACTGATTAGATCAATTTATATTTCTCTTCGTCTCTTCTTGCTCGTCTATTCTTTCAATTATTGCTATATTACTTGCATTGAATCCTATAAAAAATCAACCTTCAAATAAGTTCAAAGAGGGGTTATAAGATTGAGTGATATCACGATCCTTGGGATAAACTCGTTAATTTTTGTTTAGTTTGTTTCTTCTTTGTCAATTGGGAGTGTTTATTTATGTTATCTGATTTGAGTGTTATTGTTTTCAATTCTTTCCTGATTTCGGGTTATTTGATAAATTTTTTGCTTATTGTTAGGCATATTAGATGTTTGATATAATGTATCTTTGAATAATATTGCTTTCTGTTTGTTATGATAGTTTGTCTTTAGCTCTCTTTTGAAGTTCCAACTGTTAACAATACTTGCTACCATACCTTTTGAGAGTTGATCTACATTTCTCTAGAAGATGCAAGATCCTTGCAACTAGTTATGTTGGGAATCGATTGTATTGCAATGTCCTGCCTTATGTGAGATTAGATAATTCTTTTGCAAAGTGCCAAAAGAATTTAAAGCTGTTGAGAGCTTTCTCGTGTTATTTACCTGCAATCTAATGCAGTTTTGAACTATTGTTACATAAAATTGATTTTCAGTAGTTTATATTTAGGCCTTATTGCATCTCAACCTAAAAGGCTTATGAAATAAAGGTTAAAAAATGTTGAGATTAGTTTTCAAATGTTGGGTTGAGAATTTTTCGTACGTTTAATCTTAATATAATAATGTGCTCTAATGTCTAAATTTGATGCTTTGGAGGTGCCTTTTGGAGTCATAAGCTCACAACACATGCCAATTAGACTTTCTAAATTTTAGGTTATCGAGATCAAAATTTAAAATAAAAAATTAAAATGCAATAATGGAATTACCAAAAAAAAAAAAAAAAAATCTCCTGACGATATCGTTGGGAGTTAGATTATTTCCTGATGGGCTCTTCTGTTGTTGAGAGTTTGAATCGGAAACTCAATTTCTAATTCAAACTCCCGACGTTACTATACACCGTCGGGAGAAAGGTTAACTCCCGATGGTTTCTCGATTTTGTTGGGAGTACATATCTCCCAACGACGTATATTAAGCGTCGGTAGTTCTCATAAACTGCTGATGCGAAGGTGGCATGTATCAGGAATTAATCTCCCGACGAGTATTCCCTGACTATTTTTTCGATGACTTTAAGTATGTTAAGAGAGTCTCTCCCGACGTGTTTTTAGCTATTTTTCGATGATTTTAAGCGTTGAGAAACTATTGTTTGCGTGTAGGGAAGACAAAATTTTTCGCGGGGTCGGGTCTCAATCGGGGTGGAAATTCCCAATTTGACGGGTATAAAGGTCAAACCGGAGATTTGGCGGAGGTGGGGAGGGGATCCCTGCCTGGTCCCTGACCCGATTTTTTAAATTGTTAATATATATATATGAGATTTTCACTCCGCGCGACCCGAACTCCCGAATGGGAATTCCCCAACCCCGACCCCGACCCCCAAAATGGGGAATGGGGCGGGGACGGGGATGGGGATGGGGAATGCATCTCCACCCCATTGTCATCCCTATTTACGTGCAGTGTCATAGTTATTCAATTATTTAAATACAAAAAACTCATCCATTACGTACAACACCATCATTTTATCATTATTTTTATTTTAATAGCATGATAGTAAAATTAATATAGATTTATGATTGTAATTACAAATTAAGTATGATAGGTAATTAATTTAAAATTAAAAGAATAGGATATATATATATATATATATATATAGCTTTATTGACCCGACTATAGTTTGGTTAGTAACATTTTTATTATTATTATAATTATACATAATACAAATATATAGTAAATAAAATGAATTATGTTAATGCAAATTTTAGTAACTTTGATCCAAGGTTTTTCTTTTCTTTTTTTTAATTTTTAAATTTCAATTGAAAGTAAACATAATAACAAGAAAACAAAACACCAAGTAAAAGTATATCAATAACATGTTTGTAAATAATGAATATTTATATTTCCGATTCTAAATCATCTATATTTTCTTCTAAAATTCTATGTCATTTTTAGTCTTTTTTACAACTATGATGAGTAAATCAATCACTAGTCACTATGGTGACATCAACTTTGATCGTCGATGATAAAATCTTTTGACAGTTCTATCAATACAAAGGGAAAGTAACCCAGATGAAAAAGAAGACCTAATGAAAGTTTCTCAAATCATAGATTATGTTTATCGAATTTGTGAATAAAAATGATAAAATAAAATACAAATTTATTAACTTACAATTCTGATGCAATCCTTAAGTCTTTTTTACGGTCCCTTTTTTTCTTTCTATGGTGGAGATTGCACAATCTTCCACCACTTCTCTCTTTTTCCATTAGTGATTCTAAATTTTTTATTCCTATCCTATACACATTAATCCCATTAAATGCTATAATGTTTAATGGTGGAAATTTAAATAGTTAAGATCTCGTTTGATAATCATTTGATTTTTTATTTTTATTTTTTAAAATTAAGCCTATAGACACTACTTCTCCCTCTAAATTTCTTTCTTTATTATCTACTTTTTACACTAAACCAAAATTTGAAAACTAAAAAAAAATAGTTTTTAAAATTTATTTTTGTTTTTGAAATTTGGCTCAGAATTCAATCATAACTATAAAAACTAGTAAGAAATTGAGAGTAAAATTAACCAAAAACCAAAAACAAAATGGATATCAAATGGAACCTAAATATTTCATTTTAATTATAATTACAATAATTTCGATTTGTAACCAATAAAGAGAATTCATTGCAAAATAATTAATTAGTTTGGTTACGAAAATACTGTTTTTAATATTTGCTAAAAACACTTGTAATTAAATTTTGTTTGAACTCTTGATTCATGGCCATAAGAGGTAAATAAATGTAGAAATTCAGAGTAATCATTAATTTATTAATAATTATTTAAATTATTGGTCTATCTATAATATAATCTAAAAGAGAAAAGATACTTGTAATTAATTGAAAACACAAAGGATAATATGGTCTAAAAATGTTTTTTAAACATCCTTGCTTTTTAATATACTAATGTACTACCACGTTGCACGTGTATTTTTATTTTAAATGATTTCAGTGAAAAGACGAGGTTAATTTTGTAGAAAAAAGTTAGTTAATAACAAAATCTTATTTCTCCATTTTCATTTTCTTAATCAATTAAGATTTTAAGTTATATTTTAAAATTATCGCTTAAATAGTTCCTACATTGTTTTTTTTTTTTTTCATATTTCAAATAATATGTTTTTTTTTCTAAAAAATAGCAACATATATTTTTTTAGAGGAACTAAAAAAAAATATTTATTGGACTATATTTAAAGGAGATTATGTATTTTTAGTAATAACTAATATAGTCTAACACAAAATAAAATACAAAATATATTTTTTGTTTTCGTTATTGATATTAGAAAATAATAGAAAAATAAACATTCCAAGATTGCATTAACATGTGAAAAATAAATCTTGTGAGCATCATTTGTTGTGCACACTGCACAGTGGTCTTCACCCATAGTTTTAGTTAGTTCTACATGATGGTCTTCAAAAAAATAAAAAAATAAAATACTAAAAAATTGAAAAATTATTTCAAATGGTAAATCTACTGAAAATATTTACAAGGTATAGCAAAAATTTAGAATTATCATCGATAGACATTGATAGACTTCACTAATAGAAGTCTATCAGTGTCTATCATGGATAATTATGAAATTTTATTATATTTTGTAAATATTTGATTTATTTTTCTATATTTTTAATAAAGTTTGATATACTAATATCAATTGCTGAGTACGATTAAATAGATATAATCAATTTTAGCAAATAAGAAATTATTAAAACAAAATAATATTATTTTACATATTGGAACTCAATTTAATGAATTATAAAGTAAGAAGCTTACCTTATATCTTTGAGTTCTCTACATGCTTCAGATTTGGCTCATAAAGGTGATAATATATATTTACTAGTATTATTAAATTAAAAAAATCAAGCATTTTATCTTTAGATGTATAGTACTGCTGCTCTAAAAAATCAAATGCAACTATAAGATAAATATTTGTGATTTTTTAAATTAAGAAAATAAATTATTGATTATAGTTAAACTTAAATAAAGTTTCACAAATTTCACTCATGAATTTTTTTTTTATCCAAGTAACCAACTTAATATGTTTCAAACTTATTTCTAAAAATTGATATGCAATAAAAGAAATATTAATGTAAAGTTAGGAAGAAAAAAATATTGATCTAAAATAGTAATTGTAGTCCTTTTTATACAAAGATTTTTTTTAAAACAATTATTTTAAAAACCTGCCACATGACAATTCCTTTATTGTGTGTCATTTATCAAATCTAACATTGGCAATCCCCATGAGGACTAATATTGCTTTTGTGGTTTCAGGATTTATCAAATCTAACATTTTCAGCAAATTTGGAGTTCCTAGGGCGATTATCAACATTCAAGATCTGCATTTTTGCAATAGGACGATCCACGATCGAATCGTTGTTTGAGGAAATATGGTATCCACCACCATGTGGCAATACCTTATCATCCTCAAACGAATGGCTAAGCTGAAATCTCGAATTGTGAAGTCAAGAGCATATTGGAGAAGACAATAAGACCAGGTCGAAATGATTGGAGTTTATGATTGGATGACAGGGCGTATAGGACGGCTTACAAGAAGCCTATTGGTATCACTCCCTTTAGGCTCGTTTTGAATGAATCTTGGCATGAGGAGATCCTTGAGCGGAAGCGGATCGCCAAATTCCATTAATTATTGAATACAAAATTTACAGTAAACATACAAATAGATATGCATTCAAGGTTAAATAACAACATGCTTTTATATGAAAAATATGTTTCAAGAAACTTCACATTTGAAGAACCTTTCTTCAAGTAATCCCTCGCACGAGCCATGAACAGAACTCCTTCCTCGTGGATCTTCTTCTTCACACACGAACACCACCAATCGAGGACCCTATATATTCTCTTTTGGGATTCAAATACTCAAGCAGGAATTGTGGGCTTTGCTTGAGTCCTAGGAGAGGGGAAGGAGATGGAGGGGATGAGAGGGAAGTTTTCTTCAGAAAACCTTTCTCTTTTAGATAAAACTTCTTTGTATTTGAATTATTGGAATAAGATGAATCTCAACTTCTTTTATCACAAGTTAGTTATTGAGAGAATAAGAGGGGGAGTTATAACTCCTTCCCTTTTCTTAATTTCAAATAAATAAATAAAATAGAATATATAATAACTACTTTATTATATATATATATACTATATGTTATATCAAATATAACCTATAGCCTATAGTTTTATATTGCATCAAATACAACATAAATTATAGTTTTTATTCTCTTTCAACTATACATGACATTTAATATAAATCACATTTATATTAAATCCACTTATATGAATCTCATCAATATAAATGATATTTGGATCATATCCAAATATTTTATTTCCTCTCAATATAAATCATACTTATATTTAACTACATGAATCTCATTCATATAATTGGTATTTGAATCATATTCAAATTTCGCTCATAATATATCAAATACATTAGTTAATTATATCATATATAATTAATTCCCTCAATTAATTTAAACACTTCAAATTAATCCAAAGATCAAGACCCTATTGAGCTACAATGGGAACTATATGAACTGTAGATTGAAGCTCTAACGGTACTCAGATAATTAATTAAACTATTTAATTAATTACTCAACATCCGTTAATTGCCGATCACTCCACTAAAGACCTACAGTTGCACTCTTCGCACTACAGATAAATTTCTGTGTCCATTGGATATAACCAATCAACAGTGCGATGAACCTTCACAAATTGCTCGTAAGTACAGCTGGGCCAAAATACCGTTTTGCCCATATTTACATCTAACTCCTTAAGTACCACTGATTCCTCTAATAAACAATAAGTGTTAGATTTTATGTCCTAAAACTTGTAGTTTGTAAATTGATAAACATATTTTGTTTTGTTTTTCGATAAAATTGTTATTGAAATTGTAATCTTGAATCCAATAAACTAAGGTCCTGAGGCTATTTAATGTAGACTTGAACTTTATGTGATGACATAAAATATGGATCAAGTTCGAGTATATAGCCTAAAAATGGTCTATAGTATAGGGATAAGGTTGAGCGCCTTGTTCTGGGGACACTATGGATGCGGCCTACTTTGTAGTTAGTATAAACGATGTGATCCTAAATCGTTCATATAGAGATATGTGAGTGGGGACATCCTATGCAATGAGTTTGTATAAGACTGGACCACGACTTAGTCACTTTTGCTTTATAACAGCATTTACTGTATAAAACTGATTAATTCAAATTTGATGACCTAGGTAACTCGATCTCAATTCTGAGCTAACTATGAACTCCTATTTATTCGGGATTATCTTTAGATCTGCATGGGTGAGAGCAACTCAACAATGCTAGCTCAATAAGCCTCCCATTTCAGGGGTAAGACCGGGTAAATAGCTGGGGACATAGGGTACAAGACGGACTTCACTCCTACCCGTCTCTAGTAGTAGTAGATAGGTCGTTCCCTTAAGTGCTGACTTTAGAATTAGAACAAGGGGCCCCACCCTCTCACTAGGTTGAAAGGGACTCGATTTGTTGGTTGGACCACAAATCAATTTTTCTTTAGAGGTTCAGTGAGACTGAAGGAACAAGAAGTGTTCTCGGGGGTAAAACGGTATTTTGACCTAGCCATGACCACGAACAACCTGTGAAAGATTAACTTACTAATTATGGTTATATTAGATGGACATAAATATATCTACAGTGAGGGGAGTGCAACTACGAGACTTTAGTGGAATAACTCGTTAGTTAACAAATGTTGATTAATTAGGTTAAAGAATTTTATCGGTTAATCTCGGATTGTTGGAGCCCATGATCTGTAGGTCCATTAGGTCCCCTTGCTAGCTCATATGGATTAAACTTAGAACAGTATGTTGGATTAATTCGAATTGTTCGAATTGGGAAAAGGGATTAAAACCGACAAGTATATGCGATATTGCTATCGGTTTTTTGTATGGCGCTCTATATTCAAATGTGATTTGAAGTTTAAAAATATAAATGCAGATTCATGTTCGGGAGGTCAAAATTAGTCAAAGGGTCAAAACTATAAAAAGTCAAAGGGTGAACTTTTTCGCTAGGGAAAGTCAAAGTTTGACTTTGACCAAATGGAAAAAGACCATTTTGCCCTTGACTAGAGTTAGTGGAATTATCCAACATTTTTGTTGGATAATCCCACTAACTTAAGTGGACTATGTGTAAACATTATAGAATGACACATAGCCCATTTTGGTTTAGTGTTTTGTGAGGTGTTGATTTTTGGGGACCTTTTACATGCATTAGGTGCATGTAATTGTTTTATAAAAGGAAGTATTTGTTTTTGAAATAAAATTTTTTTTGATTCTTCTTGCTGAATTTTATATATTTTATTTGGTTTCCAAATTCTCACCAAAACTCCATTTTTCTCACATTGACCTTGAACCTCCATTTCTTATCTTTTCATTCCTTCATTCATCGGGTCCCACAACCTGGTTCTGAGTCCAGAGAATAGTAAGGAAACTCTAGTGGTGGTCCGGTAGAGTTCGGGTCGAGATTCAGCGAGAAAAAGCATTTTTCGGGAGCTACAAAGGTTGTACACTATCCCATTTAGTTTACTTTTTTTTCTTTTTTTTTTTTTTTACATTTGCATGCTAATTTCCTTTTAATTAGAGTGTAATTAGATCCTTATTCTGCTGCATATGTCTCGTGTTCCATCATGTGGTATCAGAGCATGTTTTAATTACGCTCAATTGCTTTTGGTGAGTATTTTTTTCCTTTCTATTCAAATGTTGAATGAAATGTGAACTAAAGTAGATATATTACGATGTTATAAAGCAAAAGTGACTAGGTCGTGGTCCAGTCTTATACAAACTCATTGCATAGGATGCTCCTACTCACATATCTCTATATGAACGATTCAGGATCACATCATTTATACTAACTACAAAGTAGGCCGCATCCATAATGTCCCTAGAACAAGGCGCCCAACCTTATCCCTATACTATAGACCATTTTTAGGCTATATACTCGAACTTGATCAATGTTTTATGTCATCACATAAAGTTCAAGTCTACATTAAATAGCCTCAGAACCTTAGTTTATTGGATTCAAGATTACAATTTCAATAACAATTTTATCGAAAAACAAAACAGAATATGTTTATCAATTTACAAACTACGAGTTTTAGGACATAAAATCTAACAAACTCCCACTTGGACTAAAACTCTTAGTGGAATATCACAATGTTGAATTTAAGTGAGGAAAAGAAACATATGAGTACAATAAACATATGAATATAATAAACTAGGGCATATACCCAAAAGTTAGGGAACCGAAAACTCAACATTGCTATTACAAGAATAGGAAACCCTTATGGACACCGTAATATTCTCGCAGAATTTATAGCTGGACAATTAAAGAATAGAGTTTCATTTCGCAAAGCAATGAAAAAAGCTATTGAATTAACTGAACAGGCGGGTACAAAGGGAATTCAAGTACAAATTGCCGAATTTTCTAGTTCACTTACAAAAGAAGGATCATTGTCAATCTCAAAAATTTGATTTTGAATATCCAAATATATGGAATAACTACTGCTATTACTATCCCTAACTAAAAAAGTATCATCAGATATGAAATTCCAAATGCCGACTAAATCATCAACAGTACCCGACCTTGACCTCTGTTATTTTGAGATCATATCTAGTATTTAGAGTTTTCCTCGATTTGGTACCGCTCTCGCAGCCCGCACCGAAATAGTGCTTTACCCCTAGATGTCCAGTCAACTGTTGTGCCTCAATGCATTTCGGCCACCAGACTCGACGACCCGCTCACCAACCCAAGATCCGATCCGGTTCGAAGCAGCCTCACGCGCCACCGGCCCACTCTTGCCTCCGCGACCCGCGTGCCCGTGCGCTTTCTGCCGACCTGCCTCGCCTCGCTCTTCTGTTGACCATGCCAGTGCGCGTTGACCAACTGGTCCAGACGGTCTGAACCAGTCCGTTTGACCTGGTTGAGTCGGTTTGACCGGTTTAACTTGGTTTTTGGTGTTTTTGGGCCGGTTCGAGTGGTTTCTGAGCGGTTCCAGATAGTTCAAAGTGTTTGAAGCCAATTCTGGGAAGCTGGTTGCTGATTTTCGTAATAAATTAGTTATTTTTTTGTTTTTAATGCCAAAATCGGTCCACTTTAGTGTTGTTTACCTATTATACATGTGATGTATAATGTTGTTTGATTATGTGTGCATATAGTATGCCAAATAATTTTAAAATCCCACCATAGGAAAAGCATGTGACATGCATTTGTTATATGTTATTAGTGTTATAAAATATATACTATGCATGCTTAGTTTTAATATAAGTGTTATATTAAAGCATGTTTGTTTGAAGGAAACATGTTATAGATGAATGCTCTAGGGTTATAATTGTTAATTTATTTTATAATTGTTATAAAATACCTAGACTTCTAAAATCTATAATAAAGATAAGATGCATGCTTACTTAGGGTTAACCATCGAGCAATCCTAATTTTCATAGAAAATAGGTCGATATCTTGTAAAACCGAAGTTACAAGAAAACTCACTCGGCAAGATTTTGGCAAAAAGTCAAATAAAATGACTAAGGTTGAAGGTTTTTAAGTTGATGGTTCACGGAACACCTACTACCTGGAGATCGAGCCGGCGTCTAAGTTAGGTTAAACCGGTTTTATGAGTATGCGTGAGTGGTGTGAGGTAATAAAATTTGTTTATCACCTAGACATCGTAGGTTAAAAATCTAGTATAAAAGTTATACTCGGATGAATCACCTAGACTTAGGATATATTTAAGTTAGCCAAAATGTATCGCTAAGTATTTTATACCCTAACCGTCTAGAACACTTCAGCTGGAGAGAAGTAATGTACTTTTAGCTCTAGCGTCCCTAAGAGTTCACACCGTGAGATTCATGCTTGGCATTGGGCTGCCCTGGGAGCGGACTCTATTCGGAGAGTGTTTGCATGAGTCAATACCAAGGTGAATAGGGGAAGTTGTTCATAGTAAGTGGGAGAAGGAAGTGTGTCAACACATCCTATAGTCTCTTCCATTAAGTCGTATCGTGAGATTCCTATAATATGCCTGCATGTCTGCCCTGGAGCGACCTTACCAATCGGAGGGTTGTATTACAGGATTTGAAACTCCGCGAACTCTAGAAATTGATAAGGTCTCTCAGGTCCGTTTTCATTCTTGTCTTTCCAACTTCGGGAGCATAATGATTCCGATCTTTGAGGTCTGAAAATGAAGGGTCACACTTACGAGAATTACCAAGTGTTAGTAAATTCTTAATCAAAGTAGCGATAACTAAGTTACTATAGGAATAAGAGTTATTTTGGTGATAGTATCTAGTCAAGATAGTCTTGGTTCAACAGAGGAATAGTCGATCACCCCTCGGTGAAGGTTATTTTAAACAGTTGAAATATCGTTGCAAATATAATAATGATGGGTACATTATTTTCTTATGCTAAACTTGATTGGATTTTAAAGATTAATGTTTTTTTTACTAAAGAGGATATGTTTTTTTTTTTTCAGCATGGCTAGCTTTATACTTCAACTATTAGCTTCTGAAAAACTTAACGACGACAACTACTCAACATGAAAAAAAAATTTGAATACAATACTAGTAATAGATGACTTGAGATTTGTCTTAATTGAGGAATGTCCTCAGGCCCCTGCCTCGAATGCTAGCCGAACTAGTCGGGATGCTTATGATCGATGGGTTAATGCTAATGATAAAGCTCGTGTCTATAATCTTGCCTGGTTAAAAATACGAATCCTTGGGCATAGCTAAGCCTATCATGGATTCATTAAAAGAGATGTTCGGGCAATCGTCATCGATCCTAAGACACATGTTCGGGCAACCGTCATCAATCCTAAGACACGAGGCAATTAAGTACATTTACAATAAGCGTATGAAGGAAGGGACCTCTATTAGAGAACATGTCTTAGACATGATGGTCCACTTCAATATTGCTGAAGTAAATGGTGGCGCCATCGACGAGGCAAATCAGGTTAGCTTTATTATGGAGTCTTTTCCGAAGAGCTTCATACCTTTTCAAACGAATGTTTCTCTAAATAAGATAGAGTTTAATATAACAACCCTTCTTAACGAGCTTCAGCGTTTTCAAACTCTTACAAAGTCTAAGGGGAAAGAAGTGGAGGCAAATATTGTCACCACAAAGAAAGTTTTAAAAGGATCGTCCTCTAAAACTAAAGCTAGACCTTCAAAGAACAAAAATGTTCAAATGAAAAAGAAGGGTAAGGGGAAGACTCCCATGACAAACAAGGAAAAGAAAGTTTCATAAAAAGGAAAATGTTTCCACTGCAACCAAAACGGGCACTGGAAGAGGAATTGCCCGAAATACCTTGCTGAGAAAAAAGCAGAAAAAGAAGCACAAGGTAAATATGATTTACTAGTTGTTGAAACATGTTTAGTGGAGTATGATACCTCAACCTGGATATTGGATTCAGGAGCCACTAATCATATTTGCTTCTCTTTTCAAGAAACTAATTCCTGGAAAAAGCTTGAAGAAGGCGAGATCACCCTTAAGCTTGGAACAGGAGAGGTTGTCTCGGCTGAAGCAGTGGGAGACTTGAAGTTGTTTTCAACGATAGATATATCATACTTAAAAATGTTTTGTATGCTCCTAAAATGAGACGGAATTTAATATCTATCACATGTATATTAGAACAAATGTATAAAATAATGAAGCGTTCATTTTTAGAAAAGGTATTCAAATTTGCTTTGCTATACTTGAAAACAACTTATATAAGTTAAGACCAACTAAAGAAAATTTTTTTCTTAAATACTGAGAGTTTAGAACAGTCGAAACTTAGAATAAAAGACAAAAAATTTCTTCTAATGCCTATCTATGGCACTTAAGATTGGCCACATAAATCTCAAAAGGATTGAGAGATTGGATAAGAATTGACTCCTAAACAGTTAGAAGAAATTCTTTACCTCCATGTGAGTCTTGTCTTGAGGGAAAAATGACTAAGAGATCTTTTATTGGAAAAGGTCTTAGAGCCACAATACCCTTAGAGCTCGTACATTCGGACCTCTATGGACCGATGAATGTCAAAGCTCGAGGTGGGTATGAATATTTCATCAGTTTTATTGATGACTATTCAAGATATGGTCATATTTACCTAATGCATCACAAGTATGATTCTTTTGAAAAGTTCAAAGAATATAAGGTTGAGGTTGAAAACCAGTTAGGTAAAACAATTAAGACACTACAATCAGATCGAGATGGAAAGTACATGGACTTAAGATTCCAGGACTATATGATAGAACACGGAATCAAGTCACAACTCTTTGCACCTAATATTCCTCAGCAGAATGGTGTATCTGAAAGAAGAAATATAACCTTGTTGGACATGGTTCGCTCAATGATGAGCTTTGCTAAGTTACCTGATTCCTTTTGAGGACATGCATTAGAAACTACTGTCTATATTTTGAATAACGTTCCCTCTAAAAGTGTTTCAGAAACACCTTATGAGCTATGGAAAGGGTAAAGGCAGTTTACGTCATTTTAGGATCTGGGGATGCCTGGCACACATGTTGGTGCAAAATCCTAAAAAATTGGAACGTCGTTCAAAACTATACCTATTTGTAGGTTATCCAAAAGAAACAAAAGGTGGTCTATTTTACGATCCTCAAGAAAATAAGGTATTTGTATCGATAAATGTCACATTCTTAGAGGAAGACCACATAAGAAGTCATCAACCTCGCAGTAGACTGTATTGAATGAAATTTCCAAAGATGCTACAGATAGAGCTAGTTCATCTACTAAAGTAGTAGATAAAACTAGTACATCTAGTCAGTCACATCCTTCTCAAGAGTTGAGAATGCCTCGACGTAGTGGGAGGGTTGTTCATCAGCTTGACCGTTACTTGCGTTTAACAGAAACACAAGTCGTCATACCTGATGACAATATAGAGGATCCATCGACCTATAAACAGGCGATGAAAGATGTGAACCGTGATCAGTGGATCAAAGTCATGGACCTTGATCAAAGTCATGGACCTCGATCAAAGCCATGGACCTTGAAATGGAGTCTACTTCAATTCTATCTGGGAACTTGTAGATCAACTAAATGATGTAAAACCAATTGGTTGTAAGTGGATATACAAGAGAAAACAAGACCAAGTCGGTAAAGTACAGACTTTTAAGGCTCGACTTGTGGCAAAGGGTTATACCCAGAGAGAGGGAGTGGACTATGAAGAAACTTTCTCTCCCGTTGCCATGTTTAAGTCGATTAGAATACTCTTATCCATTGTCACCTTTTATGACTATGAAATTTGGCAGATGGATGTCAAGACAGCCTTTCTAAACGACGATCTTGAGGAGAGTATCTATATGCTCAACCAGAAGGGTTTATTGCATAAGGTCAAGAACAAAAGGTTTGTAAGTTTCAAAAGTCCCTTTATAGGTTGAAATAAGCTTCTAGATCTTGGAAGATAAGATTTGATACTGCGATTATATCTTATGGCTTTCAACAGAATGTTGATGAGCCTTGTGTTTACAAGAAGATCGTCAATTCTACTATAGCATTCTTAGTTTTATATGTCGGTCAGAGAGTCCTTCTCTACAACTCTCTGGTCAATTGGTGGATTCACCATCGTTCGTAAACCCGCGTCGAACGCAAATAAAAATTTGTATGCTCTGAACTAACCCCTTATACTAATTAGAAGTACAAGTAGTAAGTCTGAGGTCAAACCATAGAGAGCCGAATATGAATTCCTCAAGGATTGGAACTTGTAGGAAGTAACCAAAAGGGGGGGTTTCATGGTGAGAAATTCTGAAATAAAATTGTTAAAGAACAAAAGTGCGCAAGTAAACGAATGTGATAATTTATCAATCGAATAAATACTTAGCTTGGGTAATTATAGTTTAGTTCATTCCTCATCAATTCTATCACAGACTATTCAAAAGATGCGTGAGAATATTCGAATTAAAACTTAGCCTACTCAATTAGAATCCTAACCGGTACCTGTCTCTTATACACATCTAGATGTGTATAAGAGACAGGTCTTAGGTTGAACCATATAGCGCTAAATATGGATTCCTCAAGGATTAGAACTTGTAGGAAGTAACCAAAAGGGTTTTTTTTTTTTTTTTTTTATGAGAAATTCTGAAATAAAATTGCTAGAGAACAAAAGTGCACAAGTAAATGAATGTGATAATTTATCAATCGAATAAATACTTAGCTTGGGTTATTATGAGAAATTCTGAAATAAAATTGTTAAAGAACAAAAGTGCACAAGTAAATGAATGTGATAATTTATCAATCGAATAAATACTTAGCTTGGGTAATTATAGTTTAGTACATTCCTCATCAATTCTATCACAGACAACTCTAAAGATGCGTGAGAATATTCGAATTAAAACTTAGCCTACTCAATTAGAATCCTAATCGGTAGTCTATAAAATAAAGTTAATTAACAGAAAAACGAGGATCCTCAACCAATCAATCAATCAACAAACATTAAGATTTAGGACAAAGCTAAGCCAATTAATTGATTTTCATCATCTAACCAATTAATTGAGCAAGATTTATCTAAGTTAGAAAGTAAAATCTTGCTAATTGGAATCCTAAATTAACACAACAAACCAACTTAACTCTTGCTTCTAAGTGACGACTACATAACGATTATAAATTAGGGCCAATCAAAGCAATCAAATTAAACATGCACAACTAATTTGTCAGATTATCCCATACACAAAAATTGAAGAATAAGCTCAAGATAAATACTCATATATTCATAATAAAAACTCACAGAATTACAATATGAGTCTCAAGTATTGAATTGGAACCTAACTAAACTAATAAACCCAAGCTAAGTTCCTACCCTTTAGCCTCTGATCATGTCGAATTCATTACAATTAGAATAGGGGAAGACTTTTTACAGAATTTTGGTATAAAAAGGAAGCTAAAACTATGCTGGACAGAGTGGCAGCTTTCAAGAATTGGTGTACTCGGGGATGATGTTGATGACGATGATTTCGGCTGAACCAAAATTACTCTTTTATAAAATTGCCATAGCGTTGCAACACTAAGAAGAGTGTTGCAATGTTGTGGCGCATAATGGTCGAGCATTAGGCATGCATTGCAGTGCTAGCCTGACGTTGCATTGCGCGTGCACGGGGGCTATGCGTTCGTCAAACCACGTAGCATTGCAACGCTCGCCAGGGGCGTTACAATGCTGCCTATTCTGTCTTAAAGCATTGGAGGGCAGTGTTGGGGAGTGGTGCGACGGTGGCGTTAGGGAATCTTTGGAGCATTGCAAGCTTAGGGTAGCATTGCAATGCTGCCCAGCACTTGAGCATTCTGCCTTTTAGCGTTGAGCTTGAAGGAAATCGAACTCGAGATTTTCATGAGCAGCGAAATATAGATCATTTCAAATTACTATCATGAATGAACATTACAAATTACAGTCGTATAGAAACATACAGTTATGCAATTAATAGAGAAATTACAACATGAATGCTCGAACACAGCAACCTTGAATGCTCGTAGACTCAACTCCACGCTCCTTGCTCATGAATGCTCGAACACAGCAACCTTGAATGCTCGAACAACACGACCGCTCTACAGCACGAACACTTTGCGCTCTTCCTCAACGATCGCCTTGGTCATGAACTCCTCAACAACATGAACGGCCTCCACAAAACCTTGATGGTGTGGAGTTGAGTATGAAACCACCAAGAAGGTTACCTTGGTATTCTCGGTGTGAGAATCCAGAGGGTGGGCTCTGTTCGGACTTGGTATGAGGCAGACGGAGGAGGAAAGAATGATTGTGTACACGATCGGGCAAGTGGGAGAAGACAGGGATCTATCGTATAGGTCGATGCCCAATCGTTTAGCTAAAGCTAAGTGATCGTATAGCAAAAGCTAAGCGATCGTTTAGCTCATCGTTTAACTCAATGTCTGCCACCTACAAGCACTACACGATCGTTTACTAAAATACGCTGTCGCTTAGTAAATTCGTATTTACTTGACAAGTGCTGTGAGTTTCTTTTTGCCGAGAGAAAAAACTCAAAATCAATTTTCAACGTTTTGTAAAAACTTTTGTAAGACTTACTAAAATTAGGAAAACCATTTTCCTTTTATCTCATGGTTACCATGAAAATCCAATAAACACCCACTCAATTGGTTATTAAAGAAAAAAAATTAATTATCCAATAATTAATATTATTATAAATATAAATGATAACCAACTTATCATACTATATTTATAACCTATAGTTTTAATATTTCATCTCATGAAACATATAAACTATAGTTATTTTTCCATTCCATGGTACTTAATGTAAATCTCATTTACATCAATCCTCCACTAGATGTATCTCATACATCATATATAATCAAAATACCTCTTGTCAATTTGATCATTTAAAATCAACACCAAGAACTTATCCTCAATTGAATCCATTGAGCTACCAAGAGTACCTTATGGATTTGTAGCTCAAAGCTCCAACGGTACGTGAATATTTGACTAAACTCTTTAGTCACGGGATCCACCATCCGTTAACTGCCAGATGCTCCACTAAAGACCGACAGCTGAACTCTCCTTACCACAAATATATTATGTGTCCATCTTAACCAATCAGCAGCGTGACAACCCTTCACAGATCGCTTATAAGTACAGTTGGGCCAATAACTGTTATGCCCCTATAGTTACATCTATCTCCTTAAGTACCACTGATCCCTTTACTGAACATAAGTCATAGTCCTACTATGACTAAATCTTCTCCTCCAAAGAGAAGTTGTGGCCACTATGTTCAAGCCCCAGAATCATCCTTTAAGGGAGCAATCTCTCTACTTATCCCTGCTTCGGGAAAGGAGTGAGTTCCATCTTGTGGATTGAGTGCCCAGCTCCCAGATCAGACAAGTCCCCAAAAAGGTAGGCATGTTGAGTTGGCAATCTGGCCACTCTCACCCATACTAATCAAAGGACCGCTCTCAAAGGCAGAAGTTCCCAAAACACTCAAGATTAAGGTCGTGTCACCTATGGTCGTTTAGGTGAGATGTAAGTCTCTAGTATCAACGACGTTATATACAGAGTCTAGTCATCTCGTGGTCCAGGTCTTATACAAACTCTTTGTATAGGACACCCCCGTTCGCACGTCTCCACATGAATGGTCAGGATCTATCATCTGTAGTAGTTTACAACACTTGCAAACCTCTACAAAGCGGGCCGTATCCGTAGTGTCATCAGGATCAGGTATCCCACCTAATCCTTATACTACAGACCTATTTAGGTTATCACTTATGGCATGATCCACTTGTATATCACATATACATGCTCACATAAGATAACCAAGGAGCTTTGTTTATTGGATATGAGTAAATGTTAGAATTAAATAATACTTATTTTATTCATTAAACAATGTATATCTTTATAAAACAACGAGATTCCAGGAGAATTAGGACACCAATCCCAACAGAGCTAGCGTTGAACTTAAGCTTATTGGGAGCGTTGCGATGCTTGGTAGGGCAACAGTCTTCACTCCTTCGCCATTTAATCAATTTAGCTCATAACTTCATCATTTTAGTGCCCTTTTGTCCCGAATGGTTGATCCGGCTACTTATACAATCAAATCCTACAAAACGATTAATTTAACCAAATTAAATAGCTAAACAACCCGGAGTTAAGCAGAAGAAGATAGCAAATTTTCAGTGCTATCAAACACTCCCAACTTAATTCTTGATCGTCCTCGAGCAAGTTAAAACAAGTAATCATGCAAGAATAATTAGCTTGTCAAACTAGAATGTTCCTTACTCAAGCCTCAACAGTCAATCTAAAATTAATTTCACAATTGATTACGTAATAAAAAAGCATTCCATCATTTCATGAACGGTTTGAAAATTCATTTTAAAATTTTTTAATGCATGTTCAAGCTCAAAGTTATTTATTTTGAACAAGATTAAGCTTGGAATGACCTTATGAATCTTCCATTTGTTTTCCCCCTACTGGCTCGAAGGGCCCCGAATTAGCTTTCCTAAATTCAAAGTGGTAATGACATAAAATGGGTCCCGAATTACTGCATGCTTTTCTTTCTCGTTTATGTTATTATCTCTCTTTTTCAAAGCTCAAAGGGGAAACTTAATCCAGGAAATCGACTTTCGTTTTGGCTTGCCCACACAGGTGTCATGCGAGTCATCCAACAACGTGCCAATTTCCCTTCAAAAGTGCCTAAGCTTACTCATTCCTCTAGGATACTTTAGCTCAGAGGGAAACCATAGGTGTCATAGCCGCCCCAGGTATATCATACCTTTGAAGAAGAGGAGTAGACCCGTGAACATTCATAAAATAAAATTCTTTCTTCTCTCTCTCTCTCTTTTTTTTTTAAACTAGGCGACGGTGATATCAATTGACTACATCTCAAACATGCATTACTAAATTGAACTACAAAAAGACTAACATCTCTCACTAAGGCCTATCGAAGTAACAAAAAACTTATGGTCTCAAAATTCAATTCTAGGCAAAAAAATAGGTCAAGATAGATATGCAAAGGGCTTGGAGATGTAAAAAGAACATTTAGCAGAATTTTTCAAAAACATCATGAAAATTATGAATTCTTTCATCTAACCTATTTAATGCAAAAACAATTCAAATGAGTGCATCATATGCTAGTCATCGTAAGGAACAAAACAACAAAGCAAGCATTGCCCAAATAATATTATCAAAATTAAAAAAAAACCTAAAAATAGCTAAAAAATCCAAACATCCCATCCCCAACTTTTAAAACACACATTGTCCCCAATGTGATTAAAATGAAGTACGAGGGATCAGAATACTTCCCTAAACAATGGAATAAAGGGAGGATGCATGACACTCAACTCATCTCATTTTTTTTTCCAAAAATCCTAATAAACAAGAATAATGGAAAGAATTAGGCTTAACAACATAAATAAAAAATAAAAAGAGAAAATATAGAATTGAAACCTAATCCTAGAAGCAAGTAAATTTGAATCCTGGCTGCCTCCAGGTACCATAAATATTTATGGTCGGTTGCTCGACCATGATGGCTCAATCTCAGATATAGACCGACGAGTCTAATCGGTAGGCGATGTCAAAGCAGTCCAACGACTCGCCATCATGGAAGACCTTCAACCTGTGCCCATTGACCTTGATAACCTTCCCTCATGATTAACAATGTCTACTACACCATAAGGATAAACGTGAGATACACTAAATGGTCCATTCTACTTGGACCAGAGTTTACCAGGCATAAATTTCAATCGAGAGTTATAAAGAAGTATCTTTTGTCCTACTTGAAACTCCTTGAGTGCAAGCATTTTGTCATGCAAGTTCTTCGCTCTTTTCTTATAAATCAAAGAATTATCAAAACATTCAAACCTCAGCTCTTCTAGCTCTTGAAGCTGTAGAAGTATGGCCTCCCTAGCTGCCTCTAAGTCCCAGTTGCACTTCTTGATTGCCCCAGTCTCTTATACACATCTAGATGTGTATAAGAGACAGAGCCCATAGAGCGTCGTCATGTCGAATCAATCCTTTCTTCTTGGGTTGACCACCTTTTCCAAAATGGTCTTTACTTCCTTGTTGGACACCTCCGCCTATCCATTGGTTTGAGGGTGGTACAGGGTGGCAATACGATGTTAAACACTATACTTCTTCAACAAGGAGGCAATGACCCGATTGCAAAAGTGTGATCCTTAGTCTCTGATGATTGCCTTAGGGAAGCTAAATCTACATAGAATTAGTCTTCAAGAAACCTACAACCACTTAAGTTATTGGGGTTGGTGTCATAATTCTCATGGAGTCTCGTTCTTTGTAATTATACACATTGTTATGAATAAAATAAGTGTTATTTCATTTTGGCATTTACTCATATCCAATAAACAAAGTTCCATGGTTATTGTATGTAAACTTAAGCATGTATATGAGACATACAAGTGGATCATGCCTAAAGTGATAACCTAAATAGGTCTGTAGTAGAAGGATTAAGGAGGGATTCCTGATCTTGGTGACACTACGAATACAGCTCGCTTTGTAGAGGTTTGCAAGTGTTGTGAACTACTATAGATAGTAGATCCTAACCATTCATATGGTGACATGCGAGCGACGGTGTCCTATACAAAGAGTTTGTATAAGACCGAACCACGAGATGATTCGTCTCTGTATATAACGCCGTTGATACTGGAGACTTACATCTCACCTAAAAGACCATAGGTGACATGACCTCAATCCTGAGTGTTTTGGGAACTCCTGCCTTTGAGGGCGGTCCTTTGATTAGTATGAGTGAGAGTGGCCAAATTGCCAACTCAACATGCCTACCTTGTTAGGGACTTGTCTGATTTGGGAGCTGGGAACTCAGTTACACAAGATGGAATTCACTCCTTCTCCGAAGCAGGGGTAAGTAGATAGATTGCTCCCTTAAGGGCCGATTCTAGGGCTTGAACATAGTGACCATAACTTCTCTTTAGTAGAGAAGACTCAAGCATAGTAGGACTATGACTTATGTTCATTAGAGGTATTAGTGGTACTTAAGGAGTTAGATGTAACTATAGGGGCATAACGGTTATTGGCCGAGCTGTACTTGCGAGCGATCTGTGAAGAGTTATCGCACTGCTGATTGGTTATGATGGACACATAATATATCTGTAGTAAGGAGAGTTCAGCTGTCGGTCTTTAGTGGAATGCCGACAGTTAACAAATGGTTGATCCTGTGACTAAAGAGTTTAGTCAGTTATTCATGTACCGTTAGAGCTCCGAGCTACAAGTCCATAAGGTCCCCTTGGTAACTCAAGATTCAAGTTGAGGATCAGTTCTTGGTGTTGATTTGAAATGTTCAAATTGACACGAGGTAATTCGATTATATATGATATGATCGGTGTAATGTATGAGATACATCTAGTGGAGGGTTAATGTCAATGAGATTTACATTAAGTGCCATGGAATAGAGAAAGAGCTATGGTTTATATGTTTCATGAGATGAAATATTAAAACTTTAGGTTATAAATATAGTATGGAAAGTTAGTTATCATATGTATTTATAATATTATTAATTATTGGATAATTATCTCTTTTTCTCTAATAACCAATTGAGTGAGAGGTCATTGGTGGTTTCATGGTAACCGTGAGATAAAAAGAAAAAATGTTTTCCTAAATTTAGTAATGTTAATTTGAGATTTCCAATCTTGAAAAGTTCTCACGAAAAGGTTGTCAAGTAAATAAGATTTACTAAACGACAACTTGGAGAGACTAGACGATCATGGAGTGTTTTTACACGATAGTCACTCAGCTGACCGATGAGCTAAACGATCGCATAGCTTTTGTTAAACGATTGGGCATTGTCCTATACAATGGGCTTTGACATCTCCCACTTGCTCAATCGTTTACACGATTGTTCTCCTTCAGTCTCATCCTCTAACCAAGTCCACACAGAGCCCACACTCTGGATTCTCACACTAAGAATACCAAGGTAACCTTGTTGGTGGTGTCATAGTCAACTCGACACAGTCGAGGTTCTGTGGAGGCCATTCGTGGTGTTCGGAGTGTTCGTGATCTTGAAGATCGGGGTGTTCGAGTTTGCTGTGATCATGCTATGTAGCGATCATAGTGTATGAGCATTCGTGTGTTGCCGTGTTGCTGTGATCGAGGGATCTTGAAGATGAGTCTTCAGAGGTATGGTTAATTCTTTCCCTTGATCTGTAGAAAAGCATGCTGTTATTTCTATTTTGCGCATAGCTTGTTGTTTCCGTTTATGACTGTAATTGTCTATTTTCATATATGATTGAAATTTGGAAAGATCCTTCCGGTGCTCATGGAATTCCTCATGTCCGATTTTCTTCATTAGCATCATCAGTAATTGTGGCCTTTGCTTCCACCCATTTGGAAACATAGTCCACTGCCAACAAAATGTACTTATCTCCACAAGAAGAAGGAAAAGGTCCCATAAAGTAAATCCCTCAAATATCAATTATCTAACAAAATAAGATAGGGAATTGTGGCATCTCATTCTTACGGGACAGTCCACCTGATTTCTGACATCGCTCACCAGTTTTACAGACAAAATATGTATCCCTAAATAATGTATCGCAATATAAACCAGAATATAAAACTTTCTTGACGGTTCTCTTGGGACTAAAATGTCCTCCACATGCATGCTTATGACAAAATTCAAGGATAGAAAAGAACTCATCATTAGGGACACACTTCCTAACTACCTAATTTGAACAAAATTTCCACAGAATAGGGATTTCCCAAACATAATACTTTGACTCACTCTTGATTTTATCCTGCCTATGCTTATTCATATCACGAGGGAAGTCACCAATGGTCAAGTAGTTTACAATATCAGTGTACCAGGGAGTCATAGAAATATCATTTACCTGCATCAAAGTGTGGTCAGGGAAGTGTCCATTAGAACTGAGGCAACCTCCATCAGCTATTATCCTGCTCAGGTGATCGGCAACGACTTTCTCGCATCCCTTCCTATCCTGAAGTCTCAGGCTAAACTCCCGAAGGAGAAGAGCCTACCTCAGAAATCTGGGCTTGGACTCCTTCTTTGACATCAGGTAGTGCAGAGTTGCATGGTTAGAAAAAACAATAACTTCAGATTCTATAATATAAAGGCGAAATTTTTCTAAAGCAAAAATAATAGTAAAATACTCATTCTCCATCGTGGTATAGCTGCATTGAGCCAGATTGAGGGTCTTTGAAGCATAATATATCACGCGATGTCTCTTATCAATCTTCTACCCCAACACTGCTCCTCTAACGTGGTCACTCGCATCACACATGATCTCGAAGAGAAGATCCCAACGAGGAGCCTGAATAACTGGAGTTCATAACAAGGCGTTCTTTCACATTGCAATCATCATTGAAGTCAAAAGCCACATCCTTTTGGAGGAGAGAGGTCATCGCCTGAGCAATATTTCTAAAATCTTTAATGAACCCGTGATAGAAACCTGCATGACCAAGAAACGAACGATCCTCCCTCACATTTGTGGGTTAAAGGAGCTTAGCAATAACATCAATCTTAGTAGGGTCTACTGGTGACTGTAAAAATTAATTCCTCATTATGCATGCACTGTGATGATAGATAATGTGCTACAAGCTCATGTCCCCGGTAAAGGCGCCATAAGCTTGATGACTAAAATTTATAATTCTTTATCTTTATGGAAATAGACAATGATGAATATGAATGATACTAGCTCATGTTGCCATAAACTTGATAGGATATGAATGGAATGTTGTCTATCTATTGCGCTGATGAATGAATGGATGATGCTCTAAATGCGCTCAACTGCTTTGCGATAAAGATAATTTTATGCGATACTACGTTCTAAATATATGCGTTGATAGTGATATGCTCGTAGTATGCGATGAAGTAGTGCATGTCACAAGTTTCCTTGTACTGAAACCAAGTATAATTCCAACGCAAGTTTCTCAGAGTGATCCGAGGTCGAACACGGGGATTGTTTTCGTTAATGCGATACTTATGTGGTATATGCGACCGGTTTTAATAATGAATAAAGAATATTGGTTTGTACAGAAATATAAATTGCGTTGAAGTAAAAATGAGTTGTAAAGTAAAAATGTATTGTAAAGTAAAAATGCGTTGATAAAGTAAATTCCAAAACTACTATGATACATGATACATGGTACAAGATACATGATACTAGGGTCGATGACTGACTGTGAAGTTGTATAAAAGTGTCGATGAATACGATGGCAAGTCTTATAAATGAAGCAGAAAGAGAAAGAGTAAAAAGTAAAAACATCGCAAGTTTGTTAATCATGTTAAGGACACAACTAAGGTTCCGCTTTCCCTTGGCGTACACCTCTTAGTGATCGGCCGCGCTCCCATATGTCTTGGTGAAACAGAGATGAACGTGATGAACATAAGGTTGTTTCCATCTCTGGAAATACTTCTTGCTTTAGTTAACACATTCTTCCAACCTTCTCTCGATAGGTGGAATAAAATCTTCACTTCTACTTTCACAAGTGAAGATGCCGTCAAGCATGCTTTAGCTAAGAGTGTCAACGTCTTGACATAGATCTCAATCGGAGATTTGTGCTTGCCGGCGTGTGGATGTGGTGGAGAGGAAAGATTCCCTCTCAGGCTTGCTTTCCCAGAGATGCCCCTTGCACAGAGCTTCAGCTTTGGGAATCGAAAGAATTCTCTACTCGGAGACTCACCTCTCGGCCTTGTCTCGTCGTTCTCACCAGTTTAACTCTGTAAGCGTTCAGACCAGCCTCTCTCTCCGTATTCTAAGTATATGCATGTCTTCTATGTATATCATGTATATCTTTCGCGAATTTGAGGAAGCTATTTATAGGCGAGACCTTGGCACTTTGAATTTGTGGTCTCCACTGTCTAATATGGTAGTTCCTGAAAATGGCCGAATGAAAAAATTCCTTTTTGTTTCTCAATCAATCCATTTCAGAAATGTACACTAAAAGCTGTACACTGTTCAGAATCGTCCCGAATGCGTTGCTTCTTCACATCTTCGATCTATCGTGTATGCACTGTTGTTTTTATAACCACATGCGCGGTTGAAATGCGTTGATCGCTAAAGCCAAGATCGATTTGTCGCATGCGCCATCATTACGTGATCATCTCTTCGTTCTTGATGATGGGCACATGTGACATAGATGCGTTGTACATTTTGTCTTCGAGCCAGTAACGCATGCGGTGACCTATTTCCTGCAAAAAAAGCTGAAACATTCTATTCGCCATCGCATGGTGTTAGTGGGTGTGTTTACGATATTCATAATTTTCGTATTTCTTAGCCAATTTTTATACTATCGACGCAACTTTTCTCCTCTTTTTTTGCGCAATATCTAAATAAAACTGTATAAATAACTTTGTACTTCTACAAGTTATCACACCCCAAATTTAGATATATGCTTGTCTTCAAGTATATCTTCGGACTAAGGAAATTTCCGCTCAATTCCTATCCTAAATTTGCGTCGATATGGTTGCCCGATCATGGGTTTCTATCTTATGACAACATACTTGAATCAGCGCATATTTCGCTTCTATCCTTTAATAATTATCAACACTGCGTCTCACTTTAATTACGTTTTTATACAACAAACCTTTTACTCATAGAAATGTCCTTTTTTTTTTGAGAAGAAATGCTTTACCTCTTCTTGCAAAAACAACTAGTTGCTCTTTATGCGGCGGTCCTGGTTTGCGTCATTTTATTAGAGGACTGTTGATCTGGTTACACCTTCGATTTTGGCTTGCCTCCACGGGTGGTCATGCGAGCATCCAACTATAGTTGTGTGCCAATCTCAACTTCAACTCTTGATTTTCAGCTAAGTTTTACTTTTGCTGGTCAAAGGAGTTGTCTCTTATATTTTTATTTTCTCTCTCTCTTTTTTTTTCCTATTGCGTCGATCTTGGAAACCCACCTTCGTTTTGGCTTGCTCCCACGGTGTCATGCAAACATCCAACTACGAGCAGGTTCCTTTCACAACTTAACTCTTATCAGGTTGGGATTTTCTCTTGCACTAACATTGGGGTTTGTATGAAATTCTTTTTTTTTTTTTTAATAATAAACGCATTTTCATGATAATGACCGCATCTGCTCAGACCTTCCCCACCCCCAAATTTAGAGATGCGCAAGGTCCTCATTGCGTTGTTTTGGACAGAATAGACAAAACACTTAGTCAAAATTTTGAAAAGAAGGTTTGAACAAAGTTTTGAAGTATAAAAGGTAAAGCAGTGCTATTGCTATGAATTATCTAAGTGTTAGTCAGAAAGTGCAAAGTTGAGAAATGTTGCTAAGGGTATGCATATTACTCATCATGGCAGTGCAGTTAATAATGTAAAATATAAGATAAAGAACATCGTAATTATTGACAAAGAATGATAAGTAAAGAGGCTAAAGCATACGAAAAGAATAGTTGCTCAGTTGTATTAAAATTAACTAAGTATACAAAGAATTACAATTATCGCGACACAAAATTTATGCATGTACAAAAAAATCAAGGTATAACTTCTATAGAAATAATGAAATGAATAAAATAAAAGAATGACCGCAACGAAAAATTGCAGATTTATTGAAAAGGTGGCACACCCCCAAATTTAGAGTTGCGGCGGGGGCTCTTGTGGAGGATTCTGCGGAGGAACTCGAGGAGCTTCTTCAAAGTGCAGAGGTTGTTGTAAATGCGGAGGCACCATGGGACCATGTAAATAGGCTGTTAAAAGTTAAAGTACTCATGGTTGCGCTCTGCCATTTGCCTTTGGTTCAGGTGGATCGTAAAGATATTGCGTTGAATGTTGATCAGCACCTGTCGTGCATCGTAATACTGTGTTGAACCTCTGTGTGGCTCTCTTGTAACTCGGTTATTCGTTGGCAAAAGAATTCTTGTTGATGAGAGAGAAGAGAACGCATCTCTGCTAGTTCAGCAGCAAGGGTTGCGGTGGAGGGATGCGCCTGCGATGTTTCACCATCAACGGTTTGGGGTTGGGTAGAAGTGCCTTCACCCAAATCGTGTGGGTCGTCAACATGCGACGATGGAGGAGAAAAATGCGGTGGAGATGGGAGGGATGAAGATACTGTTTGAAATGCATTGGGTGAATCAGGAGAAAGGAGGAAATTTGTGAAGTGTTCTAGGAGTGGGGAGAGAGGTTCAGCTGGTGGGCTTGGAGGGCAAATAACCAAAGGTAAGGGGTCCAAGGGTATTTGATCTTGCGTTGATTGCTCTTGGACTTTTTCCTTGCCTTTGTCATCTTTGCGCTGTTTCTTTTGTTTTGGCTGCTGCGGCGCATTCAAATCGATAATCGGCCTTTTAAGTGGAAGCTTGGGGTAGTGAGGGGAGTCTTTGAGAAGCATTCTCAAGATCTTGGTGTTGATGAGACCATGGACTTCATGCATTGGATCCTCTTCAATACCTACACCCACTGATAGGCATAAGATCAAAATTGTCCAAGGAAAGAAATACTGGCCTCTCACACGCCCCACAAAACCTCGAATTTGCTTTGCAATCAGTTGGCCCACGTCAATTGGAATACCACACACTATGCAGTATGCGGCAATTACTCGATCCTTTGAAACTGTTTTGTCATGAGATGTAGGAATGAGTCGCCTTTTCACCAAGTACACCCAAAGACGCACTTCTAGAAGTAGTTTGTTGAATGCAAGGGTTTTGATGCCTTTTAAGTACCGACCACTGAGTGTCTGGTTGCATTAATACTTTCAGCGCATCCTCCATTTGTTCTTCTGAGGGATCATCAATAATTTTGTTATCCGGTGCATCCGGGATGTCCTTCATCTGATATAACTCATTGATGTCCCTTGCGCTGAAAGGCACTGTCTCCCCTTTCATGATCACCACATCTTTAGTGCCATAAAGTCGTCCATTGTAGAAAGCTCTCACTACCGTTGGGATTATGATGGATGGGCATTGGTAGAATATCTCCCACCCGTGCTCCAACACATACTTGTAATTAAATTCGGTAGTGGCGTTGACGCAGGAAATAACCCCATCTCATCATCATGTCATCATTCTCCTTCTTTTTTGATGGGCGTCCTTTGGTCAACGCGGGCTCACTGCTTCCAACTTTCACTTTGCCCTTATCTTTTGCCAACGTAAGGTGGGATCTTTGTCTCTGTTTCCGTTCTTATTCCTTGCGCTGATTTTCTTCTTCCCTTCTCTACTCTGCAACTTCTTTTCGTTTATTCTCCCTAATGCACTGCACATTTGCTTTGCGCCGTTTCTCCTTCTCTTCCTTCTTCTTCTTTTTTTCCTTTTCTTCTTCTTTCATTTATCTTTCAAATTGCTCTGAGGCCAGCAATATGCGTTGTTCTTCCTTAAGCCTTTTTCTCTCTTATTTTGCCGAAATTGCATTGTTACGACACTTCCTCATTGTGTAGTTTTCTTCTTAGATTGCCTTCTGCGATGATTTGTTGCACTCGTAACATCTTTTCTTGTTTTTTTTCTTCCTCTCTTTTTCTCCTTTCCTTCTCTTCTGCTACAGTTTGGCAAAATTGTGGGTCGCTTGTTGACCCTTGCGGCACATTCTCCTTGCGACGTTGCATAAGAGGGGTGATGTCTGGATCCTCTCGGTCATTAGTCGCAACCGTTCTTATTTGCGTTGATGCCTCTTGAGTTTGCACTGATTCTCTTCGTTGCGTTGACACCCCCTCATCCACCCCTACGGTGGTGGATTCTCCATCGACATCCGGGCTCTCAGCCCTCTTCCTCTTTTCTTCCTTCTTCTTCATGCACTTCTCTTCTCGCCTGTGTTCCATATTCTCACTCAATTTCCTTTCTTTCTTTTCCTTCCTTGGCTGGGCTTCTTCATCTCCTTCTACCCTCTTCTCCTTGTTTTTCTTTTTCTTCTTCTCTTCAGCCGTTTCCGACAGCTTCTTCATTTCCACCTCCTCCAAAGCAACCCTGATGGGTCCCTCATAGGATTATGTTTGAACAGTTTCCTTAGGATCCGAAACAGCTAGGGCACTTCTCTGCGAAGCTTCTGCCATCTTTTCCTCTAAAGGCAAGGGTTGATTAACAACTCCAGCTTCGGGTAGCCCTCCCTTCTTTTCCATATTGCTCAGGATGCTCCCAAACACTTCTCTATCGTCTCTTCTCTTCTTCTCACTTTCGGATGACAATGTTAGGAGTGGGGTACTCTCCGTGCTCGGCCCGTCTCGGATTTGGAGTGGTCTGGCTACTAAAGGCTTTCGTCGAGGTTTTTCAGCAATCCTTGGGATGGGTTTCGGCTGGGTGGCGAGGCGGTGGCTTACTGCGAGGAATGCCGCCTCCCTTGCAGTTACTTGGAATGGGGAAGGTGATGAAGGTAGGGAAGATGAATGTGAGGACTGTTTGGCCAAGGCTTTGGTGAGTGATAGGGTTGGGAAAGTTCTTAAGACTTAGGAAGAAAGTTCAAAGGTTTGGGTATGTAGAGGATTCGCTAGGTTTCGTTTTTGCAAAAGATTCAAATAGACGTCCTAAGATGGAGGAGGAGGGAATTTATAGGTTGGGCCTTGATGGGCCTAACGAAAATTATGCGTGGCAGGCTTCGAGGTACTCAAAAAGCCTGCCGCCGTGCTCCTCACATTTATGAATTAGCAGGAAGCACGTCCTTTCATCTGCTAAGTCATCATTTCCTTGGAAGCCTAAATGATTGGGCTACTCTTTTTGCAAAAAGAATTTATCTTTTGTGTTTTATTGGGATGGGCGCAAGGTTAAGATCAATGCAATGCATTCCTTACCGCAAATGCATATTTGCAGAGGACGGGCAACAACGCATGCATTAGCGCAACACACCCCTGAACTCAGCTCATTTCTGGAGGATAGGCACACGGTATTTCTACTGGCGCAACACTACCTCGACGTAGTACGTTTTCGTTAAGGACGGGCAAAAAATACATACGNCACGGTATTTCTACTGGCGCAACACTACCTCGACGTAGTACGTTTTCGTTAAGGACGGGCAAAAAATACATACGCGCGCAACACACCCTTCAACGCAATGCATTTGTGTAAGATAGACGCAAAGTGTATCTTGTCAGCGCAAGATGCACCCATTATCGCAATGCATACCAGATGTTTATTATTATTTTTAATTCATCAACAATGCAAGTTGATAAGACTTTGCGGTGTTCATTTTCTTTTTATTCAGTCATTCATAGAAATTTAAAAACCACACAACTAATGCAGAAAAGTAAGGAAATTGAACAAGACATGAAAATAATGCAATTAAATTAAATTGAAAGTAAATTCATAAAGCAATAAAGGCTAATTCTAAAAATCAATAAATAACGCAATGCAGAAAGCAATAAAGGAAAGCAATAAAGAAAACAATTAAACATAGATTTTAGAGATGCAGATTGAAAGACAATTTTCTCACGATTATCGCAATTCACACCTCTGTAGGCGGTCAAGCTTGCCTGCGCAATGTCATCAAGGACATTGTTCCTTCCCATGAGATCCCGAGGCTTCTGAGTTACTTGGTAGCGTTCCCGGTGTTCTGTTGCGAAGCTCGGCTGCCAATTGCCCGACTTGGATCTCCAAGTTCCTTATTGAAGACGCCTGCGACTGCATGACAACATCGTTTTTCTCAATATACTGTTTCAGCAGGGACTCCAATGATGACGAATTCACAGAGGTGTTAGATGAGGATGGTTGGTTATGCGGTTGCCTTTGATGACTTTGATTCTGATTCTGGTGAAAAGATGGAGGATTTCCTCGATTCCCCTAATTGTTGTTCTGATGGTTACGCTGGCCACTTTGGTTGTGATTCCCTCCCCAACCGAAGTTAGGGTGATTTTGCCAACCGGGATTGTAAGTGTTGCTGTAAGGGTTATTTTAGATAGCAAACACTGACTGCGGGTTCGATGGGCAAATCTCTGTAGCATGGCCCCCTTCGCATTGGACGCAACTTATTGCGGCCACTTGCGCCAGCGCATTGGGTTGCGCTGGATTTTGAGAGAGGGCACCTTGATTAATTGCCATCGTCTGGAGGAGAGAGGTCATCGCGGCCATTTGTGCGGCCAAGGTTGTCATTGTATCCGCTGGTACAATGGCATTTTCATTTCTTCTTCTCTCGGGGCCTCTTCCCCTATACCCGTCATCCACCCAGTCATCCATGTTTCGCGAAATGCGATCGAAGATGACTTTGGCTTCCGTGTAGGTCTTATCCATGAATCCTCCTACTGCCGAGGCGTCAGCAATAGATTGCGTTGATCAATTCAGGCCGTTATAAAATGTTTCCATCAGAACGCAATCAGGAATCCTGATGTGGACAATTTTTCACCAATCTTCTGAAACGCACCCAAGTGATGCTTAAAGTCTCGTTATCCATCTGCTCGAAATTCAGCACATCCTTTTGTCTCCTTGCGTTGATGGTTAGAGGGAAGAATTTCTTCATGAACCGTTCCACCAACTGGTCCGTGGACGTGATTTCATTTGGCTCCATCGAATGAGCCCATCTCTTTGCCTCATCCCTCAGTGTGTATGGGAAGAGGTAAAGTCTAATTCCTTCAGGGGTTACGCCAGGGATGGAGAAAGTGCTGCACATTTCCACAAAGTTGGTCAGATGGGCATGCGGGTCTTCACCTTGTAGACCTCCAAATTGTCCCGCATTTTGTATCATTTGGAGCATGACCGACTTTATTTCAAATCGTGCATTCTCCTCAACCATTGGTCATGAAATTTCGAGCAAGAAGTCATAAAGATTGGGCGCTATATAGTTTCTCATGGGGATATTGCGGTCAGTAGCAAGAAAGATATGATCTTGCACTGGCCGATTTACCCCTTGATTTCCTTCGGGCCCCTTGTTATTGTTTGCCATATTTACTCTTCTTCGCCTGATTTTGTTCTGGCGTGCCCTCGCGGGAAAAGTACGCTCGATCTCTGGGTCAGCTTCGAATTCTGGATCAGTTCCAGTACTCATAAACTGTTAGCCTGCTCTTCGCAATAAACAGACAGTACAACAAAGATCTGTCCTGCAAAATACCATAAAAGTATTCAACACTAACCGCTACCAATCCCTGGCAACGGCGCCATAAACTTGATGACTGTAAAAATTAATTCCTTATTATGCATGCACTGTGATGATAGATAATGTGCTACAAGCTCATGTTCCCGGCAACGGCACCATAAACGTGATAACCAAAATTTATAATTCTTTATCTTTATGGAAATAGACAATGATGAATATGAATGATACCAGCTCATGTTGCCATAAACTTGATAGGATACGAATGGAATGTTGTCTATCTATTGCGCTGATGAATGAATGAATGATGCTCTAAAAGCGCTCAATTGCTTTGCGATAAAGATAATTTTATGTGATACTACATTCTAAGTATATGTGTTGATAGTGATATGCTCGTAGTATGCGATGAAGTAGTGCGTGTCACAAGTTTCCTTGCGCTGAAACCAAGTACAATTCCAACGCAAGTTTCTCAGAGTGATTCGAGGTCGAACACGAGGATTATTGTCGTTAATGCGATACTTATGTGATACATGCGACTGGTTTTAATAATAAATAAAGAATGTTGGTTTGTACAGAAATATAAATTGCGTTGAAGTAAAAATGTGTTGATAAAGTAAATTCCAAAACTACTATGATACATGATACTAGGGTTGGGGACTAATTGTGAAGTTGTATAAAAGTGTCAATGAATGCGATGGCAAGTCTTATGAATGAGGCAGAAAGAGAAAGAGTAAAAAGCAAAAACATCGCAAGTTTGTTAATCATGTTAAGGATGCAACTAAGGTTCCACTTTCCCTTGGCGTATACCTCTCAGTGATCGGCCATGTTCCCATATGTCTATGGTGAAACAGAGATGAACATGATGAACGCAAGGTTGTTTCCATCTCTGGAAATACTTCTTGCTTTAGTTAACGCATTCTTCCAACCTTCTCTCGATAGGTAGAATAACATCTTCACTTCTGCTCTCACAGATGAAGATAACATCAAGCATGCTTTAGCTAAACTTAATTAATTCCTTAACACAAATTAACTCACTCACTTAATTCTCACTTCTTACCTTGGGGATTAAGAACACATCATGGAGAAAATGGATGATAAAAGTATGGAAAGAGACAGAGAGATGATGACGATGACGATGATGGCATTTAATTCTAAAATTAAGCGTTTGATACATGTTTGTGAATGGGGGATTAAAGAAGATGAATTAGATAATAGAAACAAATACGGAAAGAGTGTCAACGTCTTGACACAGATCCCGATTGGAGATTTGTGCTTGCCGACATTGGGATGTGATGGAGAGGAAAGCTTCCCTCTCAGGCTTGCTTTCCCGGTAGAATTGACCCTTGCACAGAGCTTTAACTTTGGGAATCGGAAGAATTCTCTACTCAGGGACTCACCTTTCGGCCTTGTCTCATTGTTCTCCCGGATTTACTCTGTAAGTTGCTTCAGACCAACCTCTCTCTCTGTATTAGTATATGCACGTCTCTATGTATATCATGTATATCTTTCAGCGAATTTGAGGAAGCTATTTATAGGCGAGACCTTGGCTCTTTGAATTTGTGGTCTCCACTGTCTAAATATGGTAGTTCCTGAAATGGCGGAATGGAAAATTCCTTTCTGTTTCTTAATCAATCCGTCAGAAATGAACAACTAAAAGCTGTACACTTATCAGAATCATTTGTGAATGCATTGCTCTTTACATCTTTGATCTATCGCCGCATGCGGTGTTGTTTTTTATTATCGCATGCGGTTGAAATGCATTGATCGTTAAAGCTTAAGATCGATTGTCACATGCGCCGTTATTGTGTTGATCATCTCTTCGTTCTTGATTGATGGGCGTATGTGACGTATATACGTTGTACATTTTGTCTTCGAGCCATTAACGCATGCAGTGACCTATTTCCTGCAAAATAGAGACTGAAACATTCTATTCGCCATCGCAATGGTGTTAGTGGGTGTGTTTACGAAATTTCATAATTTTCGTATTTCTTAGCCAATTTTTATACTATCGACACAACTTCTCTCTCTTTTTGCCGCAATATCTAAATAAAACAATATAAATTACTTGTATTTCTACAAGTTATCATCTACCTCTTTGCTATCTATCATACGCACCCGAATAGTTCCGTTTGCATTAGAACCAGGAATGAGAGGACAATCCTATGTTAAAACGAATCGTAAATCGTCTACCACCAATATATTATTCAAATTCGATTTCCAGGTTGCATAATCGTCCCCTATCAGTTTATCAGATGCCAACAATTGTACTAGAGCACTTGTCATTCTAAAAAATATAAACAAATTTTATAAGTGAATTGCATTTAAAACCAATCAAGTTTTAGCCATGTAATAATATACCCAAGATTACTTTTGCAACGATACTATAGCAAGACATTCTTGACTAAACACTACCTTCAGATTAACTCATATTCCGATTGTCATTTAGCTACCTTTTTTGGTAAAAAAATTACTAACTCTTTAGTCCTGTAAGTGTAACCCTCTGTTTTCAAACTTCAGAAGTCTGATCCCAACGATGCTTCCGAAGTTGGAAAGCCAAAGTAGAAACCGACTTTAGAAATCCTATCCATTTGTGGAGTTTGAGGTTTTCCGAATCCTATGTTAAAACCATCCATGGGAATAGCCATCGTTAAATGACTAGCAAGGCCAACTTAAAAATGAAATGAAGGCACAACATAGGAATCTCACGGTTCAAACCATCAGAAAAGACCGTAGGATATGTTTGACACATATCCTTCACCTACTTACTAAGAACTACTTCCCCCATTCGCTTTGGTCTTGATCGATGACAAACACTTTTTCGTATGGAGGTCATTCCCAGGGTGACACGAAGTGCTGCACGGATCTCATGGTGGGAATTATGTAGGGACGTGAGAATTGAAATCAATATATCATATATATGATTTTCTATTGAATCACTTCCCCTCATTCACCATGATTAATTCATGCAAACATTTTTCGTATGGAGGTCACTCCCAGGGTAAGATGAAGTGCCACATGAATTTTGATTGTGAACTCTTAGGGACGTGAGAGCTAGAAATAATCATATCATATATGTTTATTAATCTCCCACTGAATTATTCTAATATATCATCTACGTTATTTGATTTTTACTAAAGTGTTCTAATAGCATATCATATATGTTATTAAACTCCTACCGAAGTGTTCTAAGGATTAAACAGCGTATTCATTTCTTAGGTTTGTTTCGCCTAACTAAATAACCTAAGTTTAAGTGTTTATCCAAGTATAACGTTTATAATTAGATTTACCTTATGATATCTAGGTGATAAACTACTTCCCCCAT
>NC_052356.1:45534765-45536849 GCF_009727055.1 Benincasa hispida | reverse complement strand
AGAATTGAAATCAATATATCATATATATGATTTTCTATTGAATCACTTCCCCTCATTCACCATGATCAATTCACGCAAACACTTTTCGTATGGAGCTCACTCCCAGGGTGACAAGAAGTGCCACATGAATTTTGATTGTGAACTCTTAGGGACGTTAGAGCTAGAAATAATCATATCATATATGTTTATTAATCTCCCACTGAATTTTTCTAATATATCATCTACGTTATTTGATTTTTACTGAAGTGTTCTAATAGCATATCATATATGTTATTAAACTCCTACCGAAGTGTTGTAAGGAACAATGTATTCATTTCTTAGGTTTGTTTCGGCTAACTAAACAACCTAATTTTAAGTGTTTATCCAAGTATAACGTTTATAATTGGATTTACCTTATGATGTCTAGGTGATAAACTAGTTTTAAAACCTCACATTGCTCACGTATTGATTATAAAACCGGTTAACAATGCTCAATAATTCAGCCATAATCCCCAAGTAGGAGGCATTCCGTAGACCGTCAATTAAATACCCTAGCCTTCGACATGATTATATACCAGTTGAGTTTGTAACTCGAGTTTTACAAGTTTAACGGCCTGTTTTAACTATTAAAACGAGTAATGAACCTACGTGAGCATGCAACTGTTCTTTGTTATAGATTTTAAATGTCTAACCAGATTTTATAACAGCTTACAAAATTTTAGACATGTTAAACATCCATAACATACATCAAAGACATTCGATATTTAATATAACAATTTTATTAAATAAAAGAAACCCTAAACATGCATACTATATATTATAACAATTTATAAAATACTTTTAATGCATGTATCATGCTTCCTATAGTGGGTTTTTAAAATCTACATGGCATACTATATGTGAAGGAACTCTTATAAAAGAGAACCATTGAGCGGAAGCAAGATCTTTCCAAGCCCATTATGAAAGAATAAACGCATTCACAAACATACAAGAATAGTTATGCATCTTAAACAAAATTACAGCATGCTTTCTTAATCAAATACAAAAGGAATTGAGTGACATACATTTGAAGAACTCTTCTTCCATAAATCTCTCGGTCGAGTGAACAATTGGACAATAATCTCTCGCTCTCGTGAGCAATTGAACAGCAACCACTCGCTGTCGTCACAATTGTCTAGCCAATCTCTCGCTGTCGTTCAGATACGAATAGTCTGCTCCTCGAACAAGAACCCTTTGACACTACCACTCGACAACCTTGGTTTAATCTTGGATGTGAGAAATCTAGGAGGTGTGTAAGGTCATGTGTGAATTTGGTAGGAAGGAGGAAGAAAACGATCGAACTACATGATCAAGTAAGTGGGAAAAGGTTCTGTCAATCGCAATAGACTGAGGGTACTTGATCGTTTTAGTAAATCTCTGGCTCCGCAATGGAAATCGTTTACACGATCGTTTAAGTCTGTCGCTTAACACGATCGTTTAGTCTCTCGCTAGTAGAGGCTATCTGTAGTCTTTGTGAGCAAAACGATTAGTAAGACTATGAAGCGATTCGTCTTGTAAAAGTGAAAACACTTTTCATTTATCCTTCAGTTTTAAAACTAAAAAAAGAAAACCTAACTCACTTTTTAAAGCACAAAATAATTATCTTAAATTGGTGTTTTTTATAAATAAATATATAACTAACTTATCAATATTATATTTATACCTAATAGTTTTAATATCACTATCATATGAATATTTAAACCAATAGTTCTTTTCTTCCTTTATTATATAAATCATATTTTATATCATTTCCTCCATTATGTATCTTAATGACATCATATCAATTATTCACATAATTGAAACCAAATTTTAATTTATCATATTATCAAATTCTCTCTTTTTAATTTGACACTTTAAACTAACCCAAAACTTATCTTTAACTTGATCCATTGAGCTAACCAGGGACCTATGGACCTGTAGCTTGAAGCTCCAATGGTACATGAAATAATTGACTAAACTTTTTGATCACGCAAATCCACCATTCCGATTAACTATCGAGCACTTCACTAAAGATCAGCAACTGCACTCTTCTCACTACAGATATATTTCTGTGTCCATTGGATATA
>NC_052356.1:45429887-45534740 GCF_009727055.1 Benincasa hispida | reverse complement strand
CTTCGCCATACTATAGCTCCTTCGTTAAGAGTGAACACTGATCCTGAAGTGGATTTCCAAGAATCCTTATCAGTCTGAAAATCAGAGTCCGTGTATCTAGTAAGGATCAAATCCTTAGATCCATACACGAGCATGTAATCCCTCGTTGTCTAAAGATACTTGAGGATGTTCTTGACTGCAGTCCAGTGACCCTATCCGGATTAGACTGATATCTACTGGCTATCCTCACAGCGTAGTAGATGTCAGGTCTAGTACATAACATCGCATCCATCAAACTGCCAACGACAGATGCATAGGGGACCCGTCTCATTTCCTCAACCTCTTGAGGTGTCTAAGACACTATTCCTTAGACAATGTAACTCCATGCTAAAAAGGAAATAGACCCCTTTTGAAGTTTTGCATCGAGTACTTGATCAACATCTTGTCAATGTACGATGCCTGAGATAGCTCTAGCACTTTGTTCTTTCGATCTCGAAAGATCTGAATACCAAGAATAAGTTAAGTCTTTCCTAAATCTTTCATTAGGAATTGGGTAGCTAGCCAGTTCTTAACTGAAGTCAGTAAACCTACATCATTCCCAATGAGTAGGATATCGTCTACATACAACACTAGGAAAACTACTGAACTGTTGATGATTTTCTTGTAGACACAAGGCTCATCAACGTTTTGGTCAAAGCCGTAAGATTTGATCATAGTATCAAACCTAATGTTCCATGATCGAGATGCTTGTTTCAGCCCATAAATGGACTAATTCAGTTTGTAACCTTTTGCGCTTGACCTTGGGCTATGAATCTCTTGGGCTGCACCGTATAAATGGTCTCCTCAAGATTACCATTCAGAAAGGCAGTCTTGACATCCATTTTCCATATCTCATAGTCATAATATGAGGAAATGGATAGGAGGATGTGGATAGACTTAAGCATGGCAACAAGTGAGAAAGTCTCCTCATAGTCAGCTCTCCCTCCACCTGGGTATAACCCTTTGCCACAAGTCTAGCCTTGAAGGTTTGCACCTTCCTATCAGCACCTTCCTATTAGCACCTCATTTCCTCTTGTAGATCCATTTACAACCTATAGGTTTAACCCCATCAGATTGATCTACAAGATCCCATACTGAGTTGAAGTACATAGACTCCATCTCAAGATCCATGGCTTTGGCCCATTCATCCCGGTCAACATCCTCCATTGCCTTCTGATATGACAATGGATTCTCAACCTCGCCATCAACTATCATAGCCAGGATTTCAATGAAACCCATATAGTGAACAGGTGGGTTCGCAACCCTCCCACTACGTCGAGGTTCCCTGAACTCTTGAGGTGGATTTGACCTACTAGATGAACTTCCATCCACAACTCTTGCTAATGTAGCAGGCCCTTCAACAACTCTTGTTGAAGTTTCAGTAGTTTCATTGGAAAGTTCACGCAACATGATTTTACTACATGGACTGTGCTCCCTCATATGATCCTCTTCTAGGAAGGTAGCGTTTTTCGACACAAACACCTTGTTTTCCTTAGGATCATAAAAGTAACCCCCTCGTGTACCTTTGGGGTAGCTTACAAATAGGCACAGCCTCGAACATTGTTCAAGTTTCTTAGGATTAGCCTCAAGCACATGTGCTGGGCAACCCGAGATGTGGAAGTGACGCAAATTAGCTTTATGCCTATTTGACAACTCCAAAGGTGTTCTGGTAACACTCTTGGAAGGAACATAGTTGAGGATATAAGCTACAGTCTCCACTGCAAAATCCCAAAACGAATCCGGTAAGGAAGCGTAACTGATCATCGACCGAACCATGTCTAACAGGGTTTTGTTTCTCCTCTCCAATACACCATTCTGCTGAGGTGTACCAAGCGCTGAGAGTAGGGAAACGATTTCATGTTCTATCATATAGTTCTGGAACTCATAATCTAAAAACTCTCCACCCCGATCTGATCAAAGTGTTTAAATCCATTTATCCAATGCGTTTTCAACTTCTGCCTTGAACTCTTTGAACTTTTCAAAGGATTTTGACTTTCGTTGCATCAAATAAACATACCCATAGCATGAGTAATCATCAACAAAAGTGATGAAATGCTCGTAGTCTCCCCTGGCTTGTAAATTCATCGGACCACAAAGGTCTGAATGCACTAACTCTAGAGGCTCTTTGACTTGATAACCTTTTTCAGTAAAAGAACTTTTAGTCATCTTTCCTTCAAGGCATGACTTGCACACAGGTAAAGAATTTTCCTCTTACTCGCTTAGAAGTCCATTCTTCATCAACCTCTCAATTCTATTGAGATTGATGTGCCCTAATCAAAGGTGCCAAAATTGGGCATTTTCCGTAGGAGAAACCTTAAGTCGTTTATTTTGATTTACAACAGTTTTAAATATCTCTACGTTCTGGAGGGAATTTGTTGCTAACGACCTTAGCACATACAAATTATTTTCCAGTTTTGCTGAACAAATCTCATGAGAATCGTTTACACGATCGTTTAATCTCTCGTTAGAGGGCTATCTTGTAGTCTCTCGTGAGCAAAACGATTAGTAATATACTTATGAAGCGATCGTCTTGTAAAATGAAAATACTTTTCATTTTATCCTTCAGTTATTAAAAACTAAAAAAAACCTCCCACGTTCACGGCTAATGGAGAAAATAACCAACCAAAAACAATTATCTCAAAATTGTTTTTATTATAAAAAAATATAATAACTAACTTATCGTATTATATTTATAATCTATAGTTTTAATATCACATCATATGTAATATTTAAACTATAGTTCTTTTCTCCTTTATTTAATATAAATCATATTTATATCATTTCCTCCAATTAATGTATCTAATACATCATATCAATTATATCACATATAATTGAACCAATTTAATTATATCATATATAATCAAATTCTCTCTTTTTAATTTGAACACTTTAAACTAACCCAAAAACTTATTCTTAACTTGAATCCATTGAGCTACCAAGGGGACCTATGGACCTGTAGCTTGAAGCTCCAATGGTACATGAATAATTGACTAAACTTTTTGATCACGAAATCCACCATCCGTTAACTATCGAGCACTTCACTAAAGATCAGCAACTGCACTCTTCTCACTACAGATATATTTCTGTGTCCATTGGATATAACCAATCAATAGTACGATAACCTTCACAGATCGCTCGTAAGTACAACTGGGCCAATTTACCGTTTTTCCCCTGTAGTTATATTTGACTCCTTAAGTACCATTGATTCCTCTAATGAACAATACATCATAGTCCTAGTATTAGTGAACACCTCTCGGGCCATGAGAAAGTGTGTGGCACCATATTGTTTAAGCCCCGGAATCAGCCTTTAAGGGAGCAATCTATCTACTTACCCCTGTCTTGAGGAAGGAGTGAATTCCATCATGTGTAGCTGAGTTCCCAGCTCCCCAATCAGACGAATTCCCAAAGTGGTAGGTTTGAGTCGTCAATCTAGCCACTCGCGCCCATGCAAATCAAAGAACCGCCCTTATAGGCAGAAGTTCCCAACTCACTCAGGATTAAGGTCATATTACCTATGGTCATCCTAGTGAAATGAAAGTCTTTGTCATGAATAGCGTTATATAATGAGACTAAACATTTCGCGGTCCGGTCTTATACAAACTCCTTTGTATAGGACACCCCCGCTTGCATGTCTCCACATGAATGATCGGGATCATACCATCTGTAGCACTTTACAATACTTGTAACATCTACAATGCAGGCCGTATTCGTAGTGTCACCAAGATAAGGTTTCCCTCCTTTATCCATATACTACAGACCATTTAGGTTATCACTTAAGGCATGATCCACTTGTATGTCTCCACATACATGATTAAGTTACAAAGATAACCAGGGATCTTAGTTTATTGATTTGTGGTTAATGTAACTAAAATATCTCATATCTCATAGATAATGGTGAATAAAANAGATCAGTCAGGAACTTCCTGAGCCAAACGACCTCCTTTACAGCTTCACAAGCCGCTACATACTTGGCCTCCATCGTGGAGTCAGCGATGCACCCTTGCTTAGTGCTTCGCCATACTATAGCTCCTTCGTTAAGAGTGAACACTGATCCTGAAGTGGATTTCCAAGAATCCTTATCAGTCTGAAAATCAGAGTCCGTGTATCTAGTAAGGATCAAATCCTTAGATCCATACACGAGCATGTAATCCCTCGTTGTCTAAAGATACTTGAGGATGTTCTTGACTGCAGTCCAGTGACCCTATCCGGATTAGACTGATATCTACTGGCTATCCTCACAGCGTAGTAGATGTCAGGTCTAGTACATAACATCGCATCCATCAAACTGCCAACGACAGATGCATAGGGGACCCGTCTCATTTCCTCAACCTCTTGAGGTGTCTAAGACACTATTCCTTAGACAATGTAACTCCATGCTAAAAAGGAAATAGACCCCTTTTGAAGTTTTGCATCGAGTACTTGATCAACATCTTGTCAATGTACGATGCCTGAGATAGCTCTAGCACTTTGTTCTTTCGATCTCGAAAGATCTGAATACCAAGAATAAGTTAAGTCTTTCCTAAATCTTTCATTAGGAATTGGGTAGCTAGCCAGTTCTTAACTGAAGTCAGTAAACCTACATCATTCCCAATGAGTAGGATATCGTCTACATACAACACTAGGAAAACTACTGAACTGTTGATGATTTTCTTGTAGACACAAGGCTCATCAACGTTTTGGTCAAAGCCGTAAGATTTGATCATAGTATCAAACCTAATGTTCCATGATCGAGATGCTTGTTTCAGCCCATAAATGGACTAATTCAGTTTGTAACCTTTTGCGCTTGACCTTGGGCTATGAATCTCTTGGGCTGCACCGTATAAATGGTCTCCTCAAGATTACCATTCAGAAAGGCAGTCTTGACATCCATTTTCCATATCTCATAGTCATAATATGAGGAAATGGATAGGAGGATGTGGATAGACTTAAGCATGGCAACAAGTGAGAAAGTCTCCTCATAGTCAGCTCTCCCTCCACCTGGGTATAACCCTTTGCCACAAGTCTAGCCTTGAAGGTTTGC
Organism: Benincasa hispida; assembly: GCF_009727055.1. Taxonomy (NCBI): domain Eukaryota; kingdom Viridiplantae; phylum Streptophyta; class Magnoliopsida; order Cucurbitales; family Cucurbitaceae; genus Benincasa; species Benincasa hispida. Next base: position 45,529,702 of record NC_052356.1, on the reverse strand, counting down.
ACCTTCCTATCAGCACCTTCCTATTAGCACCTCATTTCCTCTTGTAGATCCATTTACAACCTATAGGTTTAACCCCATCAGATTGATCTACAAGATCCCATACTGAGTTGAAGTACATAGACTCCATCTCAAGATCCATGGCTTTGGCCCATTCATCCCGGTCAACATCCTCCATTGCCTTCTGATATGACAATGGATTCTCAACCTCGCCATCAACTATCATAGCCAGGATTTCAATGAAACCCATATAGTGAACAGGTGGGTTCGCAACCCTCCCACTACGTCGAGGTTCCCTGAACTCTTGAGGTGGATTTGACCTACTAGATGAACTTCCATCCACAACTCTTGCTAATGTAGCAGGCCCTTCAACAACTCTTGTTGAAGTTTCAGTAGTTTCATTGGAAAGTTCACGCAACATGATTTTACTACATGGACTGTGCTCCCTCATATGATCCTCTTCTAGGAAGGTAGCGTTTTTCGACACAAACACCTTGTTTTCCTTAGGATCATAAAAGTAACCCCCTCGTGTACCTTTGGGGTAGCTTACAAATAGGCACAGCCTCGAACATTGTTCAAGTTTCTTAGGATTAGCCTCAAGCACATGTGCTGGGCAACCCGAGATGTGGAAGTGACGCAAATTAGCTTTATGCCTATTTGACAACTCCAAAGGTGTTCTGGTAACACTCTTGGAAGGAACATAGTTGAGGATATAAGCTACAGTCTCCACTGCAAAATCCCAAAACGAATCCGGTAAGGAAGCGTAACTGATCATCGACCGAACCATGTCTAACAGGGTTTTGTTTCTCCTCTCCAATACACCATTCTGCTGAGGTGTACCAAGCGCTGAGAGTAGGGAAACGATTTCATGTTCTATCATATAGTTCTGGAACTCATAATCTAAAAACTCTCCACCCCGATCTGATCAAAGTGTTTAAATCCATTTATCCAATGCGTTTTCAACTTCTGCCTTGAACTCTTTGAACTTTTCAAAGGATTTTGACTTTCGTTGCATCAAATAAACATACCCATAGCATGAGTAATCATCAACAAAAGTGATGAAATGCTCGTAGTCTCCCCTGGCTTGTAAATTCATCGGACCACAAAGGTCTGAATGCACTAACTCTAGAGGCTCTTTGACTTGATAACCTTTTTCAGTAAAAGAACTTTTAGTCATCTTTCCTTCAAGGCATGACTTGCACACAGGTAAAGAATTTTCCTCTTACTCGCTTAGAAGTCCATTCTTCATCAACCTCTCAATTCTATTGAGATTGATGTGCCCTAATCAAAGGTGCCAAAATTGGGCATTTTCCGTAGGAGAAACCTTAAGTCGTTTATTTTGATTTACAACAGTTTTAAATATCTCTACGTTCTGGAGGGAATTTGTTGCTAACGACCTTAGCACATACAAATTATTTTCCAGTTTTGCTGAACAAATCTCATGAGAATCGTTTACACGATCGTTTAATCTCTCGTTAGAGGGCTATCTTGTAGTCTCTCGTGAGCAAAACGATTAGTAATATACTTATGAAGCGATCGTCTTGTAAAATGAAAATACTTTTCATTTTATCCTTCAGTTATTAAAAACTAAAAAAAACCTCCCACGTTCACGGCTAATGGAGAAAATAACCAACCAAAAACAATTATCTCAAAATTGTTTTTATTATAAAAAAATATAATAACTAACTTATCGTATTATATTTATAATCTATAGTTTTAATATCACATCATATGTAATATTTAAACTATAGTTCTTTTCTCCTTTATTTAATATAAATCATATTTATATCATTTCCTCCAATTAATGTATCTAATACATCATATCAATTATATCACATATAATTGAACCAATTTAATTATATCATATATAATCAAATTCCCTCTTGTTAATTTGAACACTTTAAACTAAACCAAAAACTTATTCATAACTTGAATCCATTAAGCTATCAAGGGGACCTTATGGACCTATAGCTTGAAGCTCCAACGATACGTGAATAACTGACTAAACTCTTTAATCATGAAATCCACCATCCATTAACTACTGGGCACTTCACTAAGGACCGACAACTGCACTCTTCTCAGTACAGATATATTTCTTTGTCCATTGTATATAACCAATCAACAGTACGATAAACCTTCATAGATCGCTCATACATACAGCTTGGCCAATTTACCGTTTTTCCCCTGTAGTTATGTTTGACTCCTTAAGTACCACTGATTCCTCTAATGAACAATACACCATAGTCCTACTATTGGTAAACACCTCTCGGGCCATGAGAAAGTGTGTGGTGCCACATTGTTTAAGCCCCAGAATCAACCCTTAAGGGAGCAATCTATCTACTTACCCCTATTTTGGGGAAGGAGTGAATTCCATCATGTGTAACTGAGTTCCCAGCTCCCCAATTAAACGAATCCCCAAAGTGGTAGGTTTGAGACGGCAATCTGCTCACTCGCACCCATGCAAATCAAAGGACCGCCCTTATAGGCAGGAGTTCCCAACTCACTTAAGATTAAGTCATGTTACCTATGGTCATCTGATGCGAGGAAAAAATATATATAATGCATGTTCTTATGCTCTGCATTGATCTCCATGCATTGATGATCATGCGTTGAACTAAAGAATATGCGTTAATCGTGTATGTAATGATCATTCGTTCCTATCACAAGTTTTCTTGCTTTCTCGCCAAGTATAACAAGATCGCAAGTTTCTCGGGGTGATCCGAGGTCGAACTCAAGGACTTGTAACTAAATGTTGCGAAGCAATGCCTTTGAGGCGATGAATAAAAGAATAAGAAAGTTAAAAGACTATGCGCTACTCCTACTCCTAAATAGATTGAGCAATGGAAGTATGACTATGAGAGTTGAAATAAATAGAGTGGTGGAGGGGATAAATTCACAGCATCATTAAGCTTGATCACAAGGGTAATCTCAGCTCGCCATACTAACGCGTCACACACCTCTTGGTGGTCAGCTGCATGCTTATATCTCTATAACGCATAATTGTGTTGAACATAAGATTATTCCTTTCTCTAAGAACACTACTTACTTTGCTTAGTAAGTTCTACTACTTAACCTCTCGGGCAGTTAGTCGCGGCTAATCAGCTCATAGACAAGCATTGTGACAGCCTCACACTAAGCAAAGAGGATTAACTTACTATACTCACGTAACGCACATTTTTCGGTGGTTTGCTACATGCTTCATATCTCTATGTTGCATGATTGAGTATGTGATAACGGGCAGAAAGCACGTTATTATAGTGCTAAGTTCTTAAACAATGCTAGCTTGTGTTGATAAAATATGTTATAATGCATCCAAAAAGCATTAAGTTTATAACATTGCAGTCGCATGCATTTATCACATAGAAACAGTTAATTTTTATATTTTTATATAGAATATGCGTTGACGCAAGGCGAAAAACGCGATCACAAGAAATCAACGGACGAATGCAGCATTATCGCAAGGCTTTACGGTGATTTGTGTTCGCAAACATCTGCTCAAGAAGGATTGCCGCATAGAGCGGTGCAACTTGGTGGGTGCATCTGGGTGAAAGGCATAATTAATCACGATGGGACAGAAAGCTGATGACAGTTGAATCCAAATTAAGTTGATAAACCGCTAACGATAACAAGTACAATCGACTTTTCGGTGACAAATATTCGGCTCATCAGTCAGAGAATTAAAGCCATCCCATCTGTGTAATCATATGTGTAATCACCCCGAAGCTCTATAAATACTGAAGGCATCCTTCAAAAAAGGAGTTCACCGGTTCTCAAGTTCAACAGTTCATGAGTTTAGATACTTAGATAAATTTCTCCATAGTTTAGCCTTGTCCATAGTTTCCCTTTTTATTTTAAGGCGAAGCAAGAGAAGAGCCGAGACGCCGGAAGATCACTCAAGGCAACTCGAGAGAGAACCCAGAGGTGTAGAAAGCAGAGAACAGGCCGACTCTTGTGAGAATGAGATTATGTTTTGAACACGAGTAGAAAAGACAGTGTAAAAACCTGGGAAGCAAGAGATTGCTACCAGACTCTTTATTCTCTTCTTGCATTGTTGTTTTGTACTTTAACTTTATATTTATACAATGGAATTTCTTTATTTACATCTGTTCACTCTCTTAGCACGCATGAGTAGCTAAACTTATCGAATGGGTTGAGAAGAACTAAGCTAACATGACCTAGGATCTTCATTGCTTACGATTATCTTGTTTTATGTTGTGCCCAACATACCTTTTGAGCTACAAGAGAGAGAGTCTAAAGAAAAAACCTAAGACTTGAGAGAGCTAGGTTAGAATCTAGATTCGAGAGAGCAAGATTAGAACTGCATAAACAAGAGATAAGGACTTAGAGATAAGCTCTGTTTGTCAACCTGCATCGCATGCATCCTAGAGATAGGTATGATATTATGTGGTCACCTTGTTTGTGTGTGTGTCATTTTGTCATCGCATAAATAAGAATAGAGGCTTATGTGTAGGTCCTATAGACTTGGCGCATATATCACATGCGTTCTAGCATTAGAAGCCATAGCATTTGGATCAAGAGATGGTTTACTATTGTATGTGTGTTGCATGGTCGCATAACATGAACGTATCCTAGGAAGTGTTAGCCGAATCCTTCTCAACCCGTTCACCGCATACTCATCGCATTTTCCATTCTATCAACTCTTTTCGAAACTCCGCTGCATTTTTTTATTTTTCATTACCGAAAATAACAAACCAAATAACTATTTGAGTTACCGGTTACCGCAAAGTCTTCTAAAAATTACCACCACATATTGCTTCCGCAAGTCCCTGAGTACGACCCTGGACTTACCAGGAAACTCAGTGGGTTTACACTTGGATTCCACTGAGAAAACTTGAGTGCTCAATGCATTTCCATCACCGCATTTTATCCATATTTCCACCTCATAAAATAACGCATCAAGTTTTTGGCGTCGTTGCCAGGGACTTCGGCAAATTAGTGCGCTAATGGTAATTTTTTTATTTCTTTGCAGACTCTCAATCTCTGGCAAATTACGACCCGGAGATTGAGAGGATATTCAGAAGGAGATTAAGAGACCGCCAACAACAACAGCCAGATAAAGAAGATATGACGGAGCAGCCTGGAAACAGAGCACCAAATGGAAACAACGTCATGGCGAATCCAATCCTCCTGGCAAATGATCGTAATAGGCCCATTAGGGACTATGCATCACCAAACCTCTACGATTTCTCTCCAGGAATCATGAGGCCTGCCCTCGATTGAAGCCAATTCGAAATGAAGCCGGTGATGTTGCAGATGATCCAGACTGCAGGACAATTCCTGTCTCTTATACACATCTAGATGTGTATAAGAGACAGCCTGGAAATGGAGCACCAAACAACAACAACGTCATGGCGAATCCAATCCTGCTGGCAAACGATCGTAATAGGCCCATTAGGGACTATGCATCGCCAAACCTCTATGATTTCTCTCCAGGAATCATGAGGCCTGCCCTCGATGGAAGCCAATTCGAAATGAAGCCGGTGATGTTGCAGATGATCCAGACTGCAGGACAATTCGGAGGCAGGCGTGGCGAGGACCCACACGCCTACCTCCGTAGCTTTATAGAAATCTGCAATACTTTTGAGTTCCTGAACATCTCTGCTGAAGAAGTTTGACTAACTCTGTTTCCATTTTCTCTGTGTGATCAGGTAAGAAAATGGGTGTATTCCCTTGAGCCAGGAGAGATCACTTCATGGGAACAGGTCGTAGAGAAGTTTATGAAGAAATATTTTCCACCTACTGAGAATTATCGACGAAGGAAACTAATAACCAATTTTGAACAAGACATGGAAGAAGCGCTCAACGTTGCCTAGGCAAGGTTTAAGAGGTTGGTCAGGGACTGTCCACACAATGGATTACCAGACTGCCTTCAGATGGAAATCTTTTATCACGGTTTGAATCCCGCTTCGCAGACCGCTGCCAATACGGCAGCCGCTGGTGGTCTAATAGACAAGACATATGACGAGGCTAAGAACATCTTGGATCGCATCTCTAAAAACCATAAGAATTGGAGAGAAAGTGATAAAAGACTGAGAATAAAGGATAACGACGCAAGTAATGGTGCTATTACTTCACTATAGAATCAAATGACTGCAATGATGAACCTAATTCAGGGAATTGCGATCAACAGCCCAACACCGTAAAATGGGCAAGTGAACGCAATTAATCAAAATACCGCAAGGTGTGCGACTTGCGGTGACATACACACAATGGAAAAATGCCCACAGAACCCACAGTCTATTTACTTTGTGGAAAAACAATCATTTTCTATAATACCTACAACCTTGGGTGGAGAAACCACTCCAACTTTGCATGGAAGAATCAACAGCAGCATTTCCAATCTGTGGCAGAAAATGAAGGGCCACATGGATTCTTCCCGTAAAATAATGGTCGGACGAGCAACCAAGCCAGTATTACGCAACTGCCGCAATCTTCCTCCTTGGAAAGCTTGTTGAAGCAGTATATAAAGAAAAACGAAACTGTGCTTCAAAGTCAAGGTACATCCGTCCGTAACTTGGAGTTACAGATGGACCAGATTACAAGTGAGCTAAATAACAGACCACAAGGGGTGCTGCCAAGTTCAACAGAACTCCCACGCAACCCGGGGGGATCAGGTAAAGAGCAATGTCAAGTCTTGACATTGCGGAGTGGAAAAACTGTAGAGGGAGAAAGAAAGAAGCCTAGCAGGACAACTTCTACTGCATTGGAACCTGAAATTACGATGAACCAAGAAGAAGAAGAAGGAGAAAAAGAAGTAATAGAGCCAGAAGTTGCGTCCTCCTCTAAGCCAACAGAAAAGGGGACTGTGAAAGTGTAGTTACCACCTTTCCTGCAGAGACTCAAAAAGAAAAAGAATGACGAGGTACAGTACCAAAACTTCCTGTCTATGTTAAAACAATTACATATTAATATTCCATTCAGTGAAGCGATTGAGAAGATGCCTGCATACGCGAAGTTTCTAAAGGATATGGTAACCAAGAAGAGGGGCACTGTTAATTTTGTCACGGTGGCTTTAACACAAAGCTCGAAATCAATAATCCCACTGAAGATAAGCGATCTAGGGAGCTTTACTATACCTTGCTCCATTGGAGGACTGTACATCGGGCAAGCATTGTGTGACCTTTGAGCCAGCATCAATTTGATGCCTCTATCGATCTTTAAGCAGCTGAATGTGGGGCAACTTGCGCCCATGACCGTGGCTCTCCAACTTGCAGATAGATCTCTAGTGCATCCAGAGGGGAAGGTGAAGGACATGCTGATCACCATCGACAAATTTATCTTACCAGTCGACTTCATCATCTTAGATTACAAAACTGACAAAGATGTGCCCATCATCCTGAGGCGACCATTTTTATCAACAGGTCGTGCGCAGATTGATGTGCACAAAGGAGAGATCACTTTGAGTGTAAATGGATAGAAGCTCCAGTTCAACATCATCCGTGCCATGAAGTTTCCTGAGGAAGAAGACCTGTATGACTCTGACGAGGACCAGAATTTAAATGAAGAAGAAAAGCTTGACGAAGAGAATGAAGAAGAGGATGCAAGCGCATCCATTGTTGCATGTAATGCGATCATACAAAAAACAAACAAGGAAGTTGAGATGATCACAACCCAAGAAGAAGAGCCAACAGAAGAAAAAGAAAGAAAAACAACGCAACCGTCCTTAGTAGAGCCACCAATCATGGAATTGAAGATCCTGCTGAACCACTTAAAGTATGCATTTTTGGGGCAGAAAGAGAAGCTGCTAGTAATTATTTCCTCAGAACTTAATGAAGACCAGGAGAATATGTTGATGAGCATTCTGAGGAAACATATGCGAGCAATTGGCTGGACGCTCGTAAACATCCGAGGAATTAGCCCTGCATATTGTATGCACCACGTTCGTCTCGAAGAAGACCACAAGGCATCGATCGAACATCAGTGCAGATTCAACCTGCGATGAAAGAGGTCGTTAAAAAGGAGATCATCAAGTGGTTAGATGCAGGCATTATTTATCTGATAGTAGAGAACACGTGGGTTAGCCCCGTGTAGTGCATGCTGAAAAAGGGCGGCATGACAGTAGTCTCCAACAAAAATAATGAGCTGATACCATAAAGAACCGTCACCGGGTGGTGTATTTGCATGGACTACTGGAAGCTGAATGCGGCAATGAAAAAAGATCATTTCTCTCTACCGTTCATTGACCAAATGTAAGATCTTTTAGTCGAAAATGACTTTTATTGCTTTCTGGATGGCTATGCTAGGTATAACCAGATTATGATTGCTCTAGAAGATCAGGATAAGACCACATTCACCTGCCCATATGGGACTTTTTTTTTTTGCCATATACCATTCGGCCTCTGCAATGCGCCGAGCACATTCCAAAGGTGCATGATAGCCATCTTTTCAAACTATCTTGAGGACTCTGTTGAAATCTTTATGGACGATTTCTCTGTCTATGGCCACACATATGAAGATTGTCTTGCCAACCTGGAGAAGACACTGAAAAGATGCGAGGAGACGAATCTTGTTCTTAACTGGGAAAAATGCCATTTTATGGTAAAGGAGGGCATTGTGTTGGGGCACAAGGTTTCTCGGGACGGGTTGGAGGTGGATAAAGCAAAAATAGAAGCAATTGAAAAACTCCCACCTCCAACAAGTGTGAAGGCTGTAAGAAGTTTCTTGAGGCACGCCGGATTTTATAGACGCTTTGTCAAGGACTTTTTGAAAATAGCATGACCGTTGAGTGCGTTGATGGAGGCTGACAGAAAATTTGATTTTGACAACAATTGCATCAACGCATCAGGATTTTGAAGGATGCACTAACAATCATGCCCGTGTTAATCACACCTGATAGGACACTTCCTTTTGAATTAATGTGCGATGCAAGTGGGTATGCGATGGGAGTAGCTCTGGCACAAAAGAGAAAGACAATATTACTTCCCATCACATATGCGAGTAAGACGTTGAATCCTGCTCAAACTAATTACACTACCACAGAGAAGGAGCTACTTGCGGTAATTTTTGCGTTGGAAAAAGTTAGAGTATATCTGCTGGGAACGAAGGTACTCATCCATACTGATCATTCGGTGAAAAGTATTTAATGACAAGAAGGATGCTAAGCCAAGGTTGATCAGATGGGTTCTCCTTCTCCAGGAATTTAACATAGAAATAATTGATCGTAAGGGGATGGAGAACCAAGTTATGGATCACTTGTCCAGATTGGAAAACCTTGAGGTTGACCGCAATGAGTCAGAGATGAGTGCGGTGTTCCCAAATGAGCAGCTGTTCCATATTGAAGAATTACCATGGTACGTTGACATAGTCAACTATCTGGTTTGTGAGCATATTCCAAAGGATTATACTGACCACCAGAAGAGGAGGCTCAAATACGAATGCAGATCATATTTCTATAATGAGTCGAATCTGTATAAAAGAGAGGCATACCAGATTTTACGACTATGTGTACCAAATACTGCTCAACAACGCATATTATCGCAATGTCACGACTCACCATATGGTGGGCACTTTGGAGGACAACGCATCGCAGCTAAAGTATTACAGAGTGGATTATACTGGCCAACATTGTTTAAGGATGCAGCTGACTACGTGATGAAGTTTGATTGGTGCCAACGCACAGGTAACATTTCATGGAAACATGCAATGCCTATGAACATCATCTTGGAGCTTGTTGTTCGACGTATGAGGTATCGACTTGATGGGACCATTCTCTCCATCGAATGGTAAAAATTATATTTTGTTAGCCGTCGACTATGTATCCAAGTGGGTAGAGGCAGTGGCATGCGCCGCAAGCGATGCGGCGGTAGTCTCTCAATTCCTGAAGAAAAACATTTTCACTCGTTTCGGCACTCCATGGGCCATAATAAGTTATGAAGGGTCTCACTTTGTCAATCATACTGTCAAGGAACTGCTGTGCACATATAAAATTCTCCACAAAGTGGCCACCGCATACCATCCACAGGCGAATGGTCAGGTCGAGGTGTCCAATCGAGAGATCAAGCTGATACTTGAGAAGGTGGTAAGGCCTTCGCAAAAGGATTGGGCAACAAAGCTCGACGATGCGTTATGGGCATACCGAACTGCATTTAAGACACCCATAGGTATGTCCCCGTATGCGTTGGTATTTGGTAAGGCATGTCATTTGCCTCTGAAGCTGGAATACAAAGCAATGTGGGTGGTAAAGAAGCTAAACTTTGATTTGAAGAAAGCAAGACAAGCGAGAAAACTTCAACTGGTCAAGCTGGAGGAATGGATGATTAACGCATATGAGAACGAAAAGATTTACAAGGAGCGTGCAAAGCACTGGCACGACAAACACATATGTGGTAAGAACCTTCAAGTTGAGCAGAGGGTCTTACTATTCAACTCACGACTACAACTCTTCCCTGGGAAATTAAAATCACGTTTATCCGGACCATTCATAGTTAGAGAGGTATTTCTGCATGGTGCGGTCGAATTATCAAATGATGATGGAACCAACGTATTCAAAGTTAATGGGTAGCGAGTAAAAGTGTATCACGGAGAAGGCTGGCATCGCCAAGTCGACTCCATGGAATTGAGAAACTCTAAATAAGAAAGAAGTAGGTCGTCCCTGCATTATTAGATGATTGAAATTCATCAGGGCCGCAAGTTTGGAAGCATGAAATCTCCAACTTTTCTCAACTACTCAAACTTTTTATTTCACTATATCTTTTCAGTTCTTTATCTATTATTTTTTTATTCTACATAAAAAAAAAAGATTGCGGTAAAAGATTTTGTTTTGTTTAATATTATTTGACCCTCTCACTGTTTTACTTGCAAACGATCGAGGCGTTACGCGGAGAAGCAACTTATCTTATTCTGTCACCACAATCTAAAGATAAGAGATCACAACAAAAAAGGATGTGTCAACAAATAATGCGGGTGACAGGGCAAATTTGGGGATTGTATTCTTCCTTGACTTTATTCCAAATTTTGCACTATCGCATCGCATTTAATTTTAAAAGTTTTGTCACTGCATCCTCTTTGATTACCGCAATCATTTGACATTGATAAATTTAGTAAGTCACCGCAGGCTGTCTCTTTGCCAATTATGATTTCAATCATGAAACACATGTTTCTATTTTTTCATATATATAGAATCAACTTAATCTTAGAAAAGTCACCTCATGAAATATTTCTAGAAGTTAGAGGTTTGCTAGCTTTCTTTTAAACTCTCTTTACGTAGCTTCCTAAGAACATCGCATGACTTCATTCAATCTTTTGGCAATGGGGACATTGCCGCATTTTAAATTTGGGGGTGAGGTATTTATTTTTCGACCTTGCTATCTTTAGCTATATTTAGCTTTATGAAAAAAAAAAATCTAAGAATAACATCTCCACTGTCAACGCAATGGGGAAACCCATGTTGATAAGAGTTAAGTTGTGAAGGGCACTTACCCATAGTTGGATGTCCGCATGACACACATAGAGGTAAGCCAAAACGAAAGTAAGTCGCCAGGATCAACGCATAAATAAATGACCGCAACTCTGCTACCAAGAAGGTATGAGTTTAGTCTGAGAAAGAGCACCTTGCTTGTAGTTGGATGTTTGCATGACACACGTGGGGGCAAGCCAAAACGAAAGTGAGGCACTTGGATCAGCGCAATGTCAGAAAAAATAACCATGTCAAAAATATGCAAGGATAAAAATTCATTTAATACCCCTATGAAAAAGTTTTTGTGAAATAAATCATGCGATGTCTTGGAAGTTAGTAAAGTTCTTTTGAAGGTTAAACTTGCAGTCCCTAGGTCTTAGAAATATTTTAAGAAGAGACTTGAATAAGACTTTAGAAAATTTTGGTGTATAAGATTTGAAGGAAGTATCCTTGAGAAACTCTTGCAATCTTACTTAGTTCGTTGCAATGAAAGTAAGGGATGATAAAGAAAAAGTTAATGAAGATGGAGTCAAAGGAAATAAAGAGATGCATTGATTACAAAATGTATTAATGTCTTAAGCCAAAATCTAATACAATACAAAAATAAGAAGAGAGATCGAGGGCTAGATGTAGGCAATCTCTTGCTTCAATTAGATGTATGTCAAGGCTGATGGTGGTTCCATGGATGGGCGGTGAAGTAGTCTCTCTCGAGCTCTATCTCCGGCAAAGCTCCGGTCGTCATTCGGAATGGGTTAAAGGAATGAAGAACTCTCAAAGAATGTCTTCTCACGCTCTCATTTGTGATTACAAGGATATGCCTTAAGGAAGAAGCTCGGATACCTTGAATTGGGGCTTTATGGCTCTATTTATAGAGCTCAAACGCCGACAACATTGGTGGTCCCATTCTGAATCACTACCACTTTCAGCGCGGTAGGTGAAATGTCAACATCATCTTTCTGATACTCCCAAGGTATGCGTTCATGCTCATTTTTTCCGAAGTACCATCGCATTCCACCAACCTTGCGAACACCCTTCTATCATGGTTATTACTTTGTAGCCGCAACATCCATGTGATGAACGCATGCGATCAACTTTGCGATGGTCTGGGATTCACCGCATGCGATTGATTCCTGCGACAGCTACAAAATAGACATTTTGATGAAGAATAATGCATAATATTGGGTTAGCAGAGATTTCCTGTGCTGATCGACGCAAGCTCACTTTTCACACGAATTCTTAGTATTATCACCGCATATTCTACTTGTGAGCCCTCACAATTCTAAATAAAAGGCTACAATAACTTGTATTTGTACTAGCTATCATCATCCTAGTGACATGAAAGTCTTTGTCATGAACGACATTATATAATGAGACTAAACATTTCGTGGTTCGGTCTTATACAAACTCCTTTGTATAAAACACCCCCGCTCGCATGTCTCCACATGAATGATCGAGATCAAACCATCTGTAGCACTTTACAACACTTGTAACATCTACTAAGCGGGTTGTATCCGTAGTGTCTCCAAGATAAGGTTTCCCTCCTTTATCCATATACTACAGACCATTTAGGTTATCACTTAAGGCATGATCCACTTGTATGTCTCCACATACATGATTAAGTTACAACGATAACCAGAGATCTTAGTTTATTGGTTTGTGGTTAATGCAACTAAAATATCTCATATTTCGTAGACAGCAGTGAAGAAAATATCTCATATTATTACATCACAAATGTTTGTTCATACAGGTGTTTACAAACTACAAAACTCTACGAGATTTAGGGCATCAACCCCAACAGTATGCACATATAAGATTTATTTACTTATAACGTGCATCACATGCATAAATAATTAAACACATACTGATATGGTTTTTGTTTTGGTATAAACAAGCAAACAAAAGCCTAATTATTACAAAACAGTAAGAAACAGCTTCAAACCGCTTCCGAACCGCTCGGACTACATCAAATTGAACCCAATCATCGTGAACCGGACCAGAATCGCTTGAACCGAACCAGTCAAAAACCATTTAAGGTCGAACCGGACAAGATCTAAAGAAAACCAGTCGAATTGGCTGCTCTCGCTAGCTCTCTCTAGTTCTGGTGTCGCTCGATTCAATCTCTCGTTACTCTAGTAACAAACGGTTCATCTCTCGCTAGCTCCATTGAAATCTCGCTCCATCTCGATCTCTCACCCAAAATCGATTAAAAAATCTCGCTTTAAACTCGATCTCTCACTCCATGCTTGAAATCTCGCTCGAACTCGATCTCTCGCTCAAAATTCCATTAGAATCTCGCTCGAACTAGAAATCTCGCTCAAACTCGATTCAAAATCTCATTTGAACTTGAAATCTCGCTAAAAAAATTCCATAAGAATCTCACTTGAAACGAAATCTCGCTTGAAAAAATCTCACTTTTACTTGTAAAGGAAATCTCACTCCAAGCTTGAACAACGAGATTTGAGCAGATGCTGAAGAACTGGTTCCTGCTGCTCGACCTTTTTCACTTGTTTCTTAAATTACAACTTAATTTCAACTCTATTGAATCCAAATAAATTACAGACTCTTGAGCACACATATAAGCTCATCAATCAAAGAGAAATTAAATGGCAAAACTCAAAAAACCATATCAGTGCACCATTTTCATATATCTCATGAAACACCACCCACCAAGTCAAAATTAAACCAAACTGAATGCTTAAATGATGCTCTTATACCAATTGTAGGAGTATATCAACATGCAACGGAAACAACAAGAATCAATACGCATTCTAATTCATTAATTTTGGCTATAACTAAAGCATGCTCATACAATAATAAGAGGGTTTCATGTCATTCCTTTGTAGAACCTCTTGAATCTCGATTCTCAGCTGCAAAACTTCTCCAAATCTCGTTGTGAACCACCTCAAGATCTTCCCCACTATTCTCTTGGAGCTTTAGATTAAGTTGTGGGACTTAAGATAAGCTTGAATGAAGGGAACTTAGAGAAGAACTCACTGCTGATGACGGGAAATTAGATGTCAAATTACTCAACAACTAAAATTCTGTGGGTGCAATATGCGATGCATGTTTTGAAGATATGCGTTGATTGTCATGCGTCGATGGTCATGCGTTGGAATGACTATGCATTAACAAATGTATGCGATGACCATGCGTCCTGTCACAAGTTTTCTTGCGCTCACGCCAAGTATAATGTGAACACAAGTTTCTCGGGTGATCCGAGGTCGAACTTAGGGACTTGTAGCAAGATGTATACGGTAATATGCATGAGGCGGTTTGAATAAAAGAATGATGGAGGGGTTTCTACACTAACACTACCCCTACTCCTAGCTAACAAACAACGCAATGAGAATATGAAAGAGATGTAGATAGACGACAACTATTGACATGAAACAAATGAATGGGAAAATAGATAAAATGTGGAGGTGTCTTCATTGCAATACTTAAGAGTGACTGCAAGGGCAACCTTAGTCAACGCAAGCCGTGCAATCATGCTACACACACTTGAGCTTAACTCTAGGACGTATGTGGTGTATCTGCGATATTGCCGGGAAGCCTATGCCTACCTAAACCTCCATAACCTGCTCACGTGCTCTCGCTGCATGAGCGTGCTAGCCGCATACCACCGTATCCTACTTCCTGGACGCATGCAATATCCTATCCATAGGGTGCATACACTGTGTGATAGCAAACGGAGCTTATCTCTAAGTTCCCCATTCTTGCCTATGCATTCCAATCCGCTCTCTCGAGTCTTAGATTTGGATTTTAGACTACTCTCTCAAGTATGCTTAAATGATGAATGATGCGTTCATAGGACAAGGTAACCGCATGAACTTTGCTGACATAAGATTATTCCTATCTCTAGCGAACAATGCTTACATTGCTTTATGCGATCAACCACTTACCCTCCCGGGTAGTCAGTTGTTGTTGACTTTACTCATAGACAAGCGTCGCATTCGCCTATATACAGGCATTGCTACAGCTTCACACTAAGCAAATAAGGTTTACTCACACACTCACGCAACGCACACCTCTCAGTGGTTTGTTACATGCTTCATATCCCTAATCCACATGACTAAGTATGTAATACTCTTGCAATCTCACTAAGTGATGTAATAAAAGTTAAAGATGCTAGTAAAGAAGATGGAGATGGAATAGAAGGAAACATAGAAATGTATCGAACACAAAATGTATTAATTCCTTAATCACAAAATGTAATACAATACAATATAAGAAAATAAGGGGAAATGAAATGACCGGCTTGAAGCAAAGTCTTGCTTCCAGCGAATGTGCGTCAAGGCTGCCGATGGTGCCATGGAAGGGCAGTAGAGCTGACTATCTCAAGATCTAACTCCGGTTGAAGGCTCCGATCATCACTCGGAATGGATGAAGGAGGTGAAGAACTCTCAAGCGTCTTTTCACGCATTTGTCTGGATCACAAGGATCCGCCCTAGGCGAACCTCAAGCGAAAACCTTGGATACTTGAAATTCTGCTCATCGGCTTCTTTATATAGAGCTAGATCGTCGACAACATTAATGGACTACTCTGATTTTGACATTCGCGGCGCGTTTAGTTCTTTCTGAATCTCTGCTGCTAACGGCGTGGTAGGTGAGATGTCAACATCATCTTTTGATTTCCCCAAGGTAGATGCGTTAATGCGTTCATTCCACCAACCTTGCGTTGATCCCATTAGTATGCATTATCGTGTAGCCGCAATCATTCAGTGACCGCATTCAATTAATACCGCAACTCTACACGATGACCGCAATCGCTTGACGCGCGCAACTCCCATGCAATGGACGCATATGGCTGATTACCGTAACATCCATGCGTTGATCGAATGCGTTCGCCTTTGTGATGGAGACTTTCTCTGCATGCAGTCGTCTATGCGGTAGTCCGGGTTCCACGTTTGTGTCCACTTCCTTCGTTAGCTACAAAAATAGACAATTGAACACATAATAACGGGTTAGCTGAGATTCTTAATGCTGAAGGCTGCAAGCTCAATTTCTTATGAATTCCAAACATAATTGCCGTATATTTTGCTTAACATCCGTCATAATTCTAAGTAAAAGGCCTAAGATGACATGCATTTCTGCCTGTCATCAACTGCACCATCCATTTGAAGAACACTTTCTTCAACACGAAATTTTCAGCAAAAACTCAATTGATGCATGCCTCAATTCCACATCAATCTTCTCTGTTTATTGCAGGTAAAGAAGAAGGTTGCATGAGGTACAGCTCATGCTTGGAGATTTGAAGTAAAACTTAAGTCGGTTTAGTGTGAGCTAGTTGAAGGTGTTAATGGAAAAAGACATAATTCCATTTTGTGTTTTCAAACTTTTATTTTACAAAATGATTTCAAAAATCAATTTGATTTCAAAATTGAAAATATTATTAATTTTACAAAATTAATTTCACAAATTAATTNATATTAATTAATTAATTAAAAATTTTAATTAATTATAATTAATTTAATATCTAATATTAAATTAATTTTACATAAATTCCACCTTCATGAATTTAATATTTAAATCATATTTAAATATTAATTCTCCAATTCTATTTAATTCCAAAATTAAACATGTAATTATATCACATATAATTACTAATTTCCTTAATTCTAATTTGAACGTTTCAAATTAACTTATCACGCTACTCTAAAGCTAATCCATTTATAAACTAGTAGGTGGACCTCACGGACCTACAAATCATGGGCTCCAACGATCCGAGATTAATTGGCTAAACTTTTTACATCGAGTTAACCCCCATTTCTTAACTAATGGGTCACTCCACTAAAGCCCATAGTTGCAGTCCCCTCACTGTAGATACATTATGTCCACTCGATATAACCATGATTAGTAAGTTAACCCTTCACAGGTTGTTCGTAATAACAGTTGGGTTAAATATTTGTTTTACCCCCGAGATTACCTCTTGTTCCTTAAGTCCGACTAATCTTCTAATTGATTTATGATCCAATCAACAAAAAGAGTCCCTCTCGAGCCAATGAGAAGGTGGGGCCCCTTGTTCAAGACTCGAAGTTAGCACTTAAGGGAACAACTTCTCTACTAACCCTAAAAGCGGTTAGGAGAGAATTCCATCTTGCACCCTATGTGCCCAGCTATCTATCCGGTCTTACCTCTGAAATGGAGGTTTATTGAGCTGGCGCTGTTGAGCCAACCCTCACCTATGCAAATCTAAGGATAATCCCGAATAAATAGGAGTTCATAGTTAGCTCAAGATTAAGGTCAAGTTACCTAGGTCATCGCTTTGAAATAGTCAGTCTTAAATAGTAAACAACGTTATAAAGTAAGAGTGACTAATTTAGTGGTCCGATCTTGTAAAAAACCATTGCACAGGATACCT
Organism: Benincasa hispida; assembly: GCF_009727055.1. Classification (NCBI taxonomy): domain Eukaryota; kingdom Viridiplantae; phylum Streptophyta; class Magnoliopsida; order Cucurbitales; family Cucurbitaceae; genus Benincasa; species Benincasa hispida. The sequence continues at coordinate 45,511,928 of NC_052356.1, read as the reverse complement.
CCACTTCTAATGTCATAACATGTATGAATTAGGATCACATTGTCTGTAGCACTTTACAACTCCTTGTAACAACTACAGAGTGGGCCGTATCTAATAGTGTTACCAGAATAAGACACCCAACTTTATTCATATACTACAGATCATTTTGACTATTTATTTGAACCTGATCCACTTTTATGTCTCCACATAAAGTTCAGATACTCATGTATAGTCATGAGTCTTTTAGTTTATTGGATTCTAATAAGCAATACATATTTTCAATAATAACTTATTGAATTTTCAGAATAAGTTTTATTGTTCACAAACCATGAGTTTTAGGATATAAAAACCAATATGGCCAGTTTGTGCTTCTGCAATACCTCCACCAACTGCTTCTCTTGTTCTTCAGTCAGGTCCCTTGAAATTGTGATAGTTAAGGTCTCAACCTCCCCCAAATAAGCGTACTTCAGGTTCTCAAAATATTCATCATCAGAATGTCAGGGCATACCTACCGGCTTTGTCATAGACAAGGTGGCAAGCTCTCCAAGCGGGATCAACTCTCCTGAGTCATCCTCATCGTTATCATAGACGTCCCATATAACCTCCTGCTTAAGAGAGTCAAACACATCAATCTAGCACAAAGAATATACTTGCCCCATGGTGGAAGTTTTCATGGCATCAAAAATATTAAATTTAACAAACTCACCATCAAACTCCACATACAAAGTGCCCTCATCCACATCTATCTTAATCTTGGTTGTCTTTATAAAAGGTCAGCCAAGTAAGATGGATGCAAATGAGATAGATGTGGGCTGCTCCATTTTAAGAACATAGAAATCAGTAGGAAAAATTAATTAATTGACCTGAACTAGGACATCCTCTATGACTCCTAATGGGTGTATAAAAGACCTATAAGCTAATTGAATGACAACTCCAGTTTCAGTTAGGTCCTTTAATTTTAATTCTTGATAAATTGAATAAGGAATGACATTCATTAATGCACCCAGATCTAGCATGACCCTATCAATTTTCTTATTACCTATAATGTAAGGGAGTGAAAAAATACATGGATTCTTTTAGTTTTCTGGCAAGTTTTTATGAAGGATCGCAAACACAAATTGACTTACCACCATTTTTCAAGAATTTGGAATATTTGGGAATTTGCTTGATTGCATCGAGAAAATGAATGTTTATCTCCACCCTTCTAAACATCTCCGAAAGCTCCTTGTCCTTATCTACAACTGGTTCCTTTGGCCTTGCAAGCTTGGACGGAAAAGGTGTTTTAGGCACATACACATCTAAAGAAGGATAGAGGTGAGAAGATACTTCCTGTTTATTTTGTGGTGGCAAAACGGTTTGATCTGAAGAAGAAATTCCTAGATTCTCCAATTATGGCTCTTGCACTGACTCAACATGTGGCTCCTCTCCTTACCACTCCTCAATGTTATTGCACTAACATTTTCTCTAAGAATTGACTCAGACTGGGACGGGAATTTGCCAGACTGTCTTTCCAATTTGCTCATATAGGTGGCTAGCTGTGAGACTTGGGTCCCCAAAGTTTCAATGGCTTTCTTTATATCTTGCTAAAAATTATGTGTATCCTGTTGAAATTTAAAAGAGTTGTCAGTAAGACTTTTAACAACGTCTTCTAAGGACATACCTGAACTAGACGAAGCTCCATGTAAGGCTGAGCCTGCTCATTCCACCCTCCCCATTAGAAGTTTAGGTGGTCTCTCCACCCAAGATTGTAGGTTTGACTAAATGGGTCCACCTTCAATTTTGCCCATTGTAATTGTCTCCTCCAATGGAATTTACCTCAGGAATTTCTCTTTTCGGAGCACTTGGGGAAATGTCAATTGAATGGCCAGTCCCTACTTGGCAAATAGAAGCGAGCTATACAATCTCCACCTTCACCAACTGCTTAACAACAGAAACTAAGTCAGATATTTCTTTCTTAAACTCACTTACCTCATTGGCGAATTTGACACTAACTGCAGCTCTGGTTCCAAATATTTGCGAATTTTTAGCCATGGTAGCTATTAGGTTCATGGCCTTAGTCGGGGTTTTATTGACTAAGGATCCTCCTGCAGCTGCATCTATTCGGCTTTTATCGGTCTGCATCAGTCCCTTGTAAAAGTATTGGATCAAAAGTTGGTTTGAGATTTGATGATGGGGGAACTTGGCACAGGTCTTTTTGAATCGTTCCCAATACTCATGAAGGGTCTCCTCATTGAACTGCATGATGCTATAGATTTCCTTTCTGACATTAGCAGCTTGAGATGCTGGAAAAAACTTCTGCAATAACTGCCTCTACAACTCCTCCCAGGATTTGATGCTTCCTGGTGGAAGAATGTAGAGCCACTCCTTGGCATCTCCCTTCAATGAAAAGAGGAATGCTCTCATGTTAAGACCACATTAGGTCTCATCCCATTGGACACCACATAGAATTCCTTCTAGTGTTTATGCAGATCCTCGCCCTGTAGACCAGAAAATGCAGAAAGTAAGTAAATTAAGCTAGATCTATGCTTAAATTTACCTGTCATTTCAGGATAGACAATGCACAAGAGCTGTTGAGTGAAGTTAGGCGTTGCAAGCTCCTTGAGGATCTTTTCTCATTCAGCCATTACTGGAAAATCTTTAAGAATGCCTTCTTCTCCTGATGTGTCTTCAACACGGATCTCTCCATCAAGCATAGCTTGCTGTCTCCTTTCTCTTCTGATTCTCCGCTCCTCCCTGGAAATCTCTGCGAAATACAATTATCTAACACCTTTGGGAGTGTGGGTCATGCACTAAAATGGAAAATTGATTAGCAAGGACAAACAATACAAGTTTCAAAAATCAAGGATTTCGTTTGGCTCCCTGACAATGGCGCCAATTTGACCGGTCAACGGATTCACCATCGTTCGTAAACCCATGCCGAATGCAAATAAAAATTTGTATGCTCTGAACTAACCCCTTATACTAATTAGTAGTACAAGTAGTAAGTCTGAGGTCAATCCACAGAGAGCCGAATATGAATTCTTCAAGGATTGGAACTTGTAGGAAGTAACCAAAAAAGGGGGGATTTTATTATGAGAAATTCTGAAATAAAATTACTAAAAAACAAAAGTGTGCAAGTAAACGAATGTGATAATTTATCAATCGAATAAATACTTAGCTTGGGTAATTTTAGTTTAGTTCATTCCTCATCAATTCTATCACAGACTGCTCTAAATATGTGTGGGAATATCCAAATTATAACTTAGCCTACTCAATTAGAATCCTAACCAGTAGTCCATAAAATGAAGTTAATTAATAGAAAAGTGAGGATCCTCAACCAATCAACAGTCAACAGACATTAAGATTTAGGGCAAAGCTAAGCTAATTAATTGATTTTCATCGTCTAACCAATTAATTGAACGAGATTTATCTAAGTTCGAAAGTAAATACTTACTAATTGGAATCCCAAATTAACACAACAAACCAATTTAACTCTTGCTTCTAGGTGACGACTACCTAACGATTACAAATTAGGGTCAATCAAAGTAATCAATTAAACATGCACAACTAATTTATTAGATTATCCCATCCACAAAAATTAAAGAATAAGCTCAAGATAAATACTCATATATTCATAATAAAAACTCATAGAATTACAATACGAGTCTCAAGAATTGAATTGGAACCTAGCTAAACTAACAAACCCAAGCTAAGTTCTTACCTTTTAGCCTCTGATCATGCTTGAATTCATTACAATTGGCATAGGGGAAGACTTTTTACAAAATTTTGGTGTAAAAAGGAAGCTAAAAATATGTTGGATAGAGCATCGGTATTCAAGAATCAGTGTACTGGGGGATGATGTTGATGATGATGATTTTGGCTGACCTAAAATTACTCTTTTATAAAATTGTCGCAGCGTCGCAATGCTAGGAAGAGCGTTGCAACATTGCAATGCATAATGGCCGAGCATCAGGCATACGTTGCAGCACTAGCATGATGCTGTGTTGCGTGCACGTTGGGGCTATGTGTCCATCAAACCATGTAGTGTTGCAACGCTCACCAAGGGTGTTGTAACGCTACCTATTCTAATCTTAGAGCGTTGGGGAATGCTATGACAGTGGCATTGGGGCATCTCCGGAGCGTTGCAACGCTGGCCTGTACTTGAGCATTCTGCCTTCTAGCATTGAGCTAGCATTGAACTTAAGCTTATTGGGAGCGTTGCAACGCTTAGCAGGGCAGCGATCTTCACTCCTTCGTCATTTAATCAATTTAGCTTGTAACTTCGTCATTTTAGCCCTTTTGTCCTAAATGATTGATCCAACTACTTATACAATTGAATCCTACAAAATGATCAATTTAACCAAATTAAGTAGCTAAACAACCTTAAGCAAAAGAAGATAGCACATTTCCAGTGCTATCACTCTCGCCTAAAGCTTATGCCTGGTAAGTTGCGTTCTAGTTGGTTGGACCCATTTGAGGTTATTGATACCTTTTCCCGTGGTGCAGTTCAAATCAAACGCTTGAAAACAAGGAAAGACTTCAAAGTGAATGGGTACCACATAAAGGTCTTTAATGAAGGGGAAATTGACCCATATTCTTCAGCTATGGGTCCGATGATCCCCTCATATACTTGAGTCGTGTTTTTCAACTATCGAGCAACCAACATTAAGTATTTGCACTTTCTAGAATCAACTAGACTTTAAATTTACTACTTTCTTTGATTTTCGGTTTTGTTTTCATTTTAGGATCTGATTGGTTGAGAGATTTATTTGATTTTCTAGTAGTTGAACTCGCGTATTTCAGGATGTTTGGCATGCTCAACCTTTGCTCGCTCCCAAGTTTAGGGAAGTTCTCTGTTTCCCTCCCTTTCCTTTGTCCCCGCGCTTCTATTTTGTTCTTTTATACATTGGAGACCATGCATGGTTCATAAGTTGGGGGTAGTTAGGTTTCGCATGCCTTCTTGATGGTTTTGTTGATGTTTATATCTGATTTGATCTGGATAGCCCTTAAGCAGCTGAGCTCGAGCTTTATGTGAAATTGCTTGTATTTCTTGTTTCATGCTATGATTGTTGATGATGCACTCATTAGGGTCTTACATGTTTGATATGATGTAGGAAGAAACCAAGCATGATTTTTGGGCCTTTTAAATTTTTTCTTCTATCTTTCATGCACAGTCGAGTTTTTTGCTTACATGTCTTAGATCTTTTACATGCTTAGAGTAGTGTTATAAGTCTTAAATGTTGTTGTCACTCCGAAAGGCCATAGCAAGAGAATTAAACCCTCCTAGACATCGATTTAGTAATGCGTGCCAAGAATTTAACCAACCAATTTTTCCTCTTATAAAAAATAGCAAAAGAAGAAAAACAAAAGAAAGAGTTTATAAGAGAGGTTTACTCTACTTTCTTAGAGCATGATCAACCTGGGACTACTATGACACTTGTAGTTTCCTTCTAAGAGAGAAATGAATAACTTAGGCACCTTTGAAGGAATTTAGCCCGTATTTGGATGTCATTCTCATAACCTGGGCTGGCAAGCCAAAACAAAAGAAATCTTTCTAAATTAGGTTTCCTCTCCCTTGCTAAAAAAGGAAAGAGAAAAAATATGAAAAAAAGATAAGGAATAAAGGAACTGAGGTTGGTTTTTCCCTTATTGCATGTTATTGCCCCTTTGAGATTAGGGCATTTAATTTTTGACCTATTCGAGCTAGAGTAGGGGAAAATGACTGAGAGCTCTATAAATCTCTACTGGGTTTTGTTTAGCTATAAGTAGAAGGGCTTTGAACTTATTTATGCATGATATGATTTGAAGAAACCTTCTTAAATTGCCTAATTTGATTGCTTGTGTTTGGATGACATTATGGATTGCATGCATGATCTTGATAGATTATTAAAACCTGAGTAACGAGCCATGTAATTAAGCGAGCCTATCAGTGTATCATTGATTATATTCTCTACTGTGTCCAGGGATGATCAAGAGTTAAGTTGGGGGTGGTTTGATAGCTCTCTAAAAGTACCATATTAATCCATGCTCATTCCTTGGTTTTATCATTTAAATTATTGGTTTTGTAGGTTGTGAATAGTTAGAAGGTAGACCGGGCCATTTAAATCGAAAAGAGGCTTAAATCATCCTAACTAAGCTCCGGAAGCATCCACCGATCAATGAGGCAAAGAATTGAAGTTGGAGCCCTGTCAAGTGCCATTGCGCTGCCCCTGGCGCTCAAAGGAAGGAACAAGGTTAAATGGAGCGCAACTATGCTTGCTTAACATTCTTATACTGTGTCTGAAGACAGCAGCTACTCATAAGGGAGCGCCACTACGCTACCCTGAAGTGTTGCAGCACTCTCCTTAGTGATGCGACACTCTCCTAACTTTTATTCATATAGCTCGATTTCACAATATTTTCCAGCCACCCTGAGCTCTATGCCTTCATGCTTCTAGAATTTCTCCTCCTCTCTTAGTTATTTTTATTTCTCGTATATTTTGGATTGTAATAGAAAATTCCACATGCTGATGAACGACTAAGCTAACCCTTCAACTTGGGGATGAGATTTGTTTACTTTCTTTGAGGTTTTGAATGTATTGTTGAACTATTATTTGTGGATTCTACTGAATTTTGCATTATTTTAAATAGATTAACGATGAATGAGTTTACGCCTCTTATATTGTTAATCTTGTTTGCTATAGTTCACATGCCTTGCATAAAATGAGCTTAATGGCACCTTTGGCTAGAGATTTTCCACTTGAGCCTAGACTTGTAGTTTGAATATCTCCAACCATTGAAATTCGTTAGATAATCGAATGTGTAAACTTAGCTATCTAGTTTTTTATTCGACTCGATGAAATTTCCTATGTTCTTAATATGTATCGTAGTAGTTTCTAAAGGGTCTAAATTCCAAGGTAACTAATGTGGTTTAGCTAGATTAATGAACTTCATCAACCACGGCTAGATGCATATAGGGTTCACAGGAATTTTATTGAGTATCCACAAGTAATGGTTCAAATGCTTAGCACCAATGATAAGAAGTAATTAATTCTCACCTATCCCCAAGTTGAATTTTCCATATTAATTTTCACAAAGCTACTTTCTCTTTTTAAATTCTTGCACCTTTACATTTATTCTTTTAAGATTCACAGAATTGATCATAACCTCCCCCCCACCAGAATTCATAAATTGGTTAGGTTCGTTCTTGATTCCCTAAGGAGATGACCTGCTCCTGCTAGCTATAAGCTCGTAAGCGCTTGTCTCTTTTGGGCTCCCATCTCTAAGGGATAAAAATGGTTCAAGCGCTTGTCCCGATAGGCCTACAAATAATATTAGATGAAAAAGAGGGGCGATAACCCATACCTTGTTTTTTTGGAACAGGGACCTCCGACTGCAAATCCTCCATCTTCTTGGTTTTCTCTACAAGCGCTTGTCTCTTTTGGGCTCCCATCTCTTGTATGCCTTTCCACTAGCCCGTGAACGAACGCAAGGTTCTTGACGACAATACATGCTCAACGAGGTCGTGGTCTCTCTCTTTTCATTCTCTTTTTAAGTTTTTAAATCACTTCCCTACTTTTTTCTCTTCTTAGGGTGCTCAAACGATGATGACACAAACGGGGAAGGCATTTACTCCATAGCCTGCTATACGATTTTCAATTTCGATGTGAGTTCTTCAAATGTTTACTGAGAATTCTTTTGAATGAAAGTTTGGCCACCCAATGATGATTTACCTGTGGAATATGGACTGGGGTTAAACTTCATCATTGAGAGTGAAGAGATCTGCCGAATCGTGGAATCGGGAAAAGGGAAACTACACATGAAATCGTCGACGATTTTGGGAGGGAAAAAAAATTGAATTCCTATTAAGGTATGTCAAGAGTCGATGGAAATTAATTGAGGGTAGGTCAACCTATTTATAGGTAGTTCTAGCCTAATGAACTGAAGTGACATCACCAAACCCTAATTTTTTTTGTTAATGTGACCGCATCACTTTGTTTGATGTGGGCGCATTGCGCTTCTCTTCACTTTTTTTTAATCTACATACTCAAGTGAAATTTTAGAATGTTCATCTAATTGAATAAACTTCCAAGTAGGTTTCCAGGTCGAGGTTTGCCCATTGACTTTAAAGAGGTTGTCATTCTTATCCCTCAATTCAGAGCACCATGCGGGTAAATCTTGTGGATTAGGAATAGACCTAACCATCTAGATTTCAACTTTTCCGGAAATGGCCTTAGTATGGAGTTTAATAGCAGCATCTGCTATCCTTCCTTGAACTTAGTTGGTCTTATCCTCTAATCATGGTAGCTCTTTATTTTCTCTTTGCTCGGTTTCACATTCTCATAGGTGTGATAGTGAAGCTCTTCCTGCTTATTCAACTGCAACATTCTTTTATCTTTAACTTGTCCCATGTCTAAGTTTAACTTATTTATTGCCCAATATGCTTTGTGCTCCAACTCTAATGGTAGGTGACATGCTTTTCCGAATATCATCTAGTTGGGTGACATTCCCAGGGAGCCTTGAAAGCTGTTCGGTGAGCCCAAAGTGCTTCATCAAGTTTTAACAACTAATCTTTTTTGGATGGATCCACTGTCTTTTTTAGAATCTCTTGATCTCCCTATTCGAAAGCTCAGCTAGACCATTAGTCTGGGGATGGTATCCTACGGAAATTTGATGCTTTACATTATACTTCTATAGTAGACTGGCCATAGTTTTGTTGATGAAATGTGTTCTTTCTTCACTGATTAAAGGTCTTGGTGTTCCATATCTACAGAAAATGTTCTTCAAGAGGAATTTCTTCACCACATTGGCATCATTAGAAGCAGTCTGCCTTAATCCATTTCAAAACATAATCTATCGCCAGAAGGCTATAAGAATTCTTGAACGATGGTGGAAAAGGCCCATAAAGTCAATTCCCCATACATCAAAGATCTCCACTTCAAGGTTGTAATTCATTGGCATCTTGCTACGGGCTGTCAAATTTCCTATTCTTTGGCACTTGTCACATTCTTGGGTGAATTTATAGGCATCCTTGAACAGTGTCGGCAAAACATATCCACTTTGAAGCACTTTGGCAACTATTTTTGTTTATGCAAAATGACCTCCATATAGAGCATTATGACATACATCAAGAATAGTGGATAGTTTTTCTTCTGCAACATAGCATCTCAAGATTTGATCCGTACCTAACTTGAAAAAGTAAGGGTCATCCCAATAGTAATGTCTGAGATAATGGAAAAAACTTTTTCAACTTCTGACTCGTGGCTTCTAATGGAATAACTCCTATTGCTAGGTAATTGGCAAAATCAACATACCATGGAATGTTATCAATAGCCAGCAATTGTTCATCAATAAAGGCATCTATGACTTTATTTGATTCTTCCACCTTTCCTTTTAGTCGCAATAAGTGATCGGCTACTTAATTCTCCATTCCTTTTGCTGTCCATAATTTCCAAGTCGAATTCTTGCAAAAGCAGAATCCATTTTATCAACTTTGTCTTCACATCCTTCTTCATGAGTAAATACTTTATGTTGAATGATCAGTAGGGACAATGACTTTGGTCCCTAGTAGATAGACCTAAACATCTCAAAGTCAAACACTACTGCAAGTAGTTCATTCTTTGGAGTTGTATAGTTTTCCTGAGCTTCATTCATCGTTTTGCTTGCATAGTAGATTGGATTAATGCCTTTGTCCCTCTTCCGAGCTAGCACTGCTTCAATCACGAAGTCACTTGCATCATACATTAGCTCAAATGGTAATGACCAATTGGGCTCTACCATGATGGGTGTTGTTGTCAGTGCTTTCTTAAGCTTTTCGAATGCTTCTTCACAATCTTGGTCAAACACAAATGGCATATCAATTTCCAATAATCTGCACAAGGGTCTTGAACTAAGCGAGAAATTCTTCATAAATCTTCGGAAAAAATCTGCATGGCCTAGAAAGCTTCTCACATCTTTTATTGAAATGGAGCATTGAGATAAGATCAACCTTAGCTTTATCCATTTCTAATCCTTGTCTTGACATCTTGTGCCCTAAAACAATTCCTTTTGACACCATGAAGTGACATTTTTCTTAGTTTAGTACCAAATTCGTCTCTTCACAACGCTCCAAATTCTTCAAACAAATTTGAAATGGTTCTCCATGCACAGAGAAATCATCCATGAATACTTCAACGGTATGCTCCACAAGGTTAGAAATTAATGCCATCATACACCTTTGAAATGTGGTTGGAGCATTGCACAACCCAAATTGAATTCGCTTGAAAGCAAAGAGCTATAGGGACCTGTGAATGTCGTCTTGCTTTGATCTTCTACTACAATAGTAATTTGGTTGTAACCCGAGTATCCATCAAGAAAACAGTAATACTTCTTTCCTACCAGCCTATCTAACATCTGATCATAAATGGTAACGGGAAGTGATCCTTCTTCATGGCTTTGTTAAGCTTTTGATAATCCATACAAATGCGTCACCTGTCATTATTCTTGTCAGGATCAATTCATTCTTCTTGTTAGTTACCACAGTCATGCCTTGGGCACACATTGAACTGGACTAACCCATAAGTTGTGGCAATAGGATAGATTACTAATGCATTCTTTTATGATGTGGAATAATGGATGAAATGCGATGATGGAATTGCGTTGAGCACTCAAGTTTTCTCAGTGGAATCCAAGTGTAAACCCCACTGAGTTCCTGGTAATTCCAGGGTCGAACTCAGGAACTTGGGAAAACAGGTTGTGGTGGTAATTTTTAGAAAACTTTATAGTAACCGGTAACTCAAATAGTTGTTTGGTTTTGTTGATTGCGGTAATGAAAAAAAATAAACAAATGCGACGGATTTGAGAAAAGTTTGATAGTGTCGTAGATGCACTGAGTATGCGGATGAACGGGTTGAGAAAGTCTTTAACTAGCATTACTTGAGAATGTGTCAGACTATGCGATCATGCTACAACCATGCACAACAAGTCATTTTCCAATGCAAATGTGATGCTTCTATGTCTATGCAAAAGTGTCCATAGAGCTTATTCCTAAGTCTCTACTCTTTTCCTATGCGATGATGCAAGATGCATAAAGCCAAGGTAACCGCATACAATCATATCCTATCTCTAGGATTCATGAAATGCATTAATAGCAAACAGTTCTTATTCCTAAGCTCCTATCTCTTGATTATGCGTTCTAATCTGACTCTCCCAAGCCTAGATTCTAATCTGACCTTCCCAAGCCTAGATCCTGTCCTTAGACTACCCTCTCGAGTATCTCTAATGGATGTCTGAAGCATACATAATACAAGATAATCGCATATAATGAAGATCCCCAGTTAAGCTAGCTAAGTGCTTCTCAACCCATTCAACAGATTTAGCTACTCGGCGTAAATAACAGAGAGTGAACAGATATAGAGAAGTAAATTCCATTTCTATAAATGATTTTGAATACAAAATAACAATGGAAGATAAAGGTAGAGAGCCTGGTAGCAATCCCTTGTTGCCCAATGCTTTTACACTGGCAACTCTATTCGATTCAAAAGATATTCCTGCTTCTGCAAGAGTCGGCCCTCTCTTTGATCTTGAAGCTTCCAGTGCTCTCCTAAGCTTACAGAAACGATCTGTCGGCACAATCTCCTTCTCTCGCGTCCGCCTTAAAGGAAAAGAAAATCTAAGAACAGGACTAAACTATGAACAAAACTTGTGAACTCGTGCGATGGTGAACTCGTGAACCCCTTTTCTGAAGGATGCCTTTGGTATTTATAGAGCTTCTGGGGTGAAAGGCGACTTCTTTCTTATGATTGCACAGATGGGATGGCTTTAATTCCCTGACTGATGCACCGAATATTTGTCACCGAAAAGCTGAATGTACTTGTTATCGTTAGCGGTTGTCAACTTAATTCGGATTCAACTGTCATCAGCTTTCTTTCCCATCGTGATTAATCATGCCTTTCATCTAGATGCCCCACCAAGTTGTGCCGGCTCTTTGCGGCAATCCTTCTTGAGCAGATGTTTGCAAACACAATCACCGCAAAGCCTTGTGGTAATGCTGCGCTCGTCCGCTGATTTCTTATGATCGCTCTTTTCGCCTTGCGTCAACGCATATTCTACATAAAAATACAAAAATCAACTGTTTCTATGCGATGAACGCATGCGACCACAATGTTATGAATTTAATGCTTTTTGGACGCAATCTAATATATTTTATCAATGCAAGCTAGCATTGTTTAAGAACTTAGCACTATGATAACGTGCATTTCTGCCCGTTATCACACTCCCAAATTAAAACAATGCTTGTCCTCAAGCATAAGCTAAAGATTTCCTTTTAGCAAGTCGGTTGCAATTCTCTTTTCCTAGATTTCTCAAGGATACTTCATTCAAATCCTATACACCAAAATTTCCTCAAGTCTTATTCAAGTCTCTTCTTAAAATATTTCTAAGACCTAGGGACTACAAGCTTAACCTTCAAAAGGACTTTACTAAATTTCAGGATGTCGCATGATTTATTTCAAAAAGAAAACTTTTCCACCGGGGTGTTAAATGATTTTATCCTTGCATATTTCTTGACATTATTATTATTTTTTTGACCTTGCGCTGATCCAAGTGCCTTGCCTTCGTTTTGGCTTGCCCCCACGTGTGTCATGCGGACATCCAACTACAAGCAATGTGCTCTTTCTTAGACTAAACTCATACTACTGTCTCTTATACACATCTAGATGTGTATAAGAGACAGCAGGTGTGTCATGCGAACATCCAATTGCGGTAATTGCCCTTCACAACTTAACTCTTATCAACATGGGTTTCCCTATTGCATTAACAGTGGAGTTGTTATTCTAATTTTTTTTTTTTCAAATTAGCAAGGTCGAAAAATAAATGCCTCACCCCCAATTTAAAATGCGGCAATGGCTTCATTACCAAAAGATTGAAAGAAGTCATGCGATGTTCTTAGAAAGCTTCGTAAAGAGAGTTTGAAAGAAAACTAGCAGACCTCTAACTTCTAGAAATATTTTATGAGGTGACTATCTTAAGGTTAAGTTAACTCTAATATATACGAAAGGAATATAAGCATGTGTAATCATTGAAATCATAATTGGCAAAGAGACAGCATGTGGTAACTTACTAAATTTATCCATGTTAAATGATTGCAGTAATCAAAGAGGATGCGGTGATAAAACTTTTAAAACTAAAATGCGATGCGATAGCGCAAAATTTGAAATAAAGTTAAGGAAGAATACAACCCCCAAATTTGCATTGTCGCCCGCATTGTGTATTGATGCATCCTTCTTTACGGCGATCTATCTTCTTTGGATTGCGGTGACGGAAAAAGATAAGTTACTTCTTCGTGTAATACCTTTGCAATCTTATGCCTTGATCATTGTAAGAAAAACAGTGAAAAGGTCAAATAATTTTAAACAAAACAACATTCTTTTACCGCAATCTCCCTTTTTTTTTTTAGAGTAAGAATAGATAAAGATCTGAGAGATATAAAGTGGAATGAAAATTCAGAGTGGTAGAGAAGAATTGAAGATTCCATGATTCCCAAAACTTGCGTCCCTGATGAATTTCGATCGTCTGATAATGTAGGGACCACCTACTTCTTTCTTTATTCAAAGTTTTTCAGTTCCACGAAGTCGACTTGGCGATGCCAGCCTTCTCCATGATATGCCTTTACTCGTTGCCCATTAACTTTAAATGTACGACTCCCGTCTTCAGTAATCAGCTCCACCACACCATGTTGGAATATTTCTTTCTTGATGAAGGGTCCAGACTAGCGCGATTTTAACTTTCCAGGAAAGAGCCGTAGCCGTGAATTGAAGAGTAAGACGTTTTGTCCCACATGGAGATTTTTACCACATATGTGTTTATCGTGCCAGCGCTTTGTGCGCTCCTTGTAAATCTTTACGTTTTCATATGCGTTAATCCTCCATTCTTCTAGCTCGACCAGTTGAAGTTTTCGTGCTTCTCCTGCTTTCTCTAAGTCAAAGTTTAGCTTCTTCACCACCCACATTGATTTGTATTCCAGCTCTAGAGGCAAATGACATGCCTTACCAAATACCAACGCATACGGGGACATACCTAAGGGTGTTTTAAATGCAGTCCGGTATGCCCCCAACTCTTCGTCAAGCTTTGTTTCTCAATCTTTCCGCGAAGGCCTTACCAACTTCTCAAGTATTAGTTTGATCTTTCGATTGGACAGCTCGGCCTGACCATTCGTCTGCAGATGGTATGCAGTGGCCACTTTGTGGAGAATGTTATATTTGCGCAGCAACTCCTTGACAGTATGATTGACAAAGTGGGACCCTTCATCACTTTTGATGGCACGTGGAGTGCCAAAGCGAGTGAAATGTTTTTTTTTTTTAGGAATTGAGAGACTACCACCGCATCGCTTGCGGCGCATGCCACTGCCTCTACCCACTTAAATACATAGTCGACGACTAATAAAATATAATGTTTACCATTCGAGGGAGGGAATGGTCCCATGAAGTCGATACCCCATACGTCGAACAACTCAAGCTCCAAGATGATGTTCATCGACATTGCATGTTTCCATGAAATGTTACCCGTGCATTGGCATCGATCATATTTCATTGTGTAGTCAGCTGCATCCTTAAACAATGTTGGTCAAAAGAATCCACTCTGTAAAACCTTAGCTGCGGTGCGCTATCCTCCAAAGTGCCCACCATATGGTAAGTCATGGCATTGTGATAATATGCATTATTGAGCAGCATTTGTACGCATAGTCGCAAGATCTGGTCTGCCCCCCTTTTGTACAGATTTGGCTCATCCCAATAATAATATCTGCATTCACGTTTGAGCTTCCTCTTCTGGTAGTCAGTATAATCCTCTGGAAATTGCTCGCAAACCAGATAATTGACTATGTCAGCATACCAAGGAAATTCTTCAATATGGAACAGCTACTCATCTGGGAACACCGCACTCACCTCTGACTCATTGTGGTCAACCTCAGGGTTTTTCAATCTAGACAAGTGATCCGCGACATGGTTCTTTGTCCCCTTTCGATCAATTGTTTCTATGTCAAATTCTTGAAGGAGGAGAACCCATCTGATCAACCTCAGCTTTGCGTCCTTCTTTGTCATTAAGTACTTTATTACCGAATGATCAGTATGGATGAGTACTTTTGTTCTCAGCAGATATGCTCTAAATTTTTCCAACGCAAAAATTATCTCAAGTAGCTTTTTCTCTGTGGTGGTGTAATTGGTCTGGGCAGGATTTAATGTCTTACTTGCATATGCGATGGAATGTAAGATTGTTTTTCTCTTCTGTGCCAAAGCTGCTCCCATCGCATACCTGCTTGCATCGCACATCAATTCAAAAGTAAGTGTCCAATCAGGTGCGATTAACACAGGTACGATAATCAGTGCATTCTTCAAAATCCTGAATGTGTTGAGGCAATTGTTGTCAAAATCAAATTTTATGTCAGCTTCCAACAACGAACTCAGTGGTTGTGCTATTTTCGAAAAGTCCTTGACAAAGTGTCTATAGAATCCAACATGCCCCAAGAAACTTCATACAGCCTTCACGCTTGTTGGAGGTGGAAGTTTTTCAATTGCTTCGATTTTTGCTTTATCCACCTTCAACCCGTCCCGGGAAACCTTGTGCCCCAACACGATGCCCTCCTTCACCATAAAATGGCATTTTTCCCAGTTAAAACCAGATTCGTCTCTTCGCATCTCTTCAGTATCTTCTCCAAGTTGGCTAGACAGACTTCATAGGTGTGCCCATAGACAGAGAAGTCGTCCATGAAGATTTCAACAAAGTTCTCAAGATAATCTGAAAAGATGGCCATCATGCACCTTTGGAACATGCTTGGCACATTGTAGAGGCCGAATGGCATGTGGCAAAAAGCAAAGGTCTCATATGGGCAGGTGAATGTAGTCTTGTCTTGGTCTTCTAGAGCAATCATAATCTGATTATACCCGGCATAGCCATCCAGAAAGCAGTAAAAGTCATTTTCGGCTAGACGATCTAGCATTTGGTCAATGAATGGTAGGGGAAATGATCTTTCTTCGTGGCCGCATTCAGCTTGTGGTAGTCCATGCAAATACGCCACCCTGTGACGGTTCTTTGCGGTATAACCTCATTGTTTTCGTTCGAGACTACCATCATGCCACCCTTTTTAGGCACACTCTGCACGGGGCTGACCCACATGCTATCTGCTATCGGATAAATAATGCGCGCATCTAAACATTTAATGATCTCCTTTTTAACGACCTGTTTCATCTCAAGGTTGAGTCTGCATTGATGTTCGATCGTTGCTTTGTGGTCCTCTTCAAGACGAATTCGGTGCATACAATACACTGGGCTAATTCCTCGAATGTCGGCGAGTGTCCAGCCAATTGTTCACACATGTTTCCTCAGAATGCTCATGAACGCATTCTCCTGGTCTTCGTTAAGCTCGGAGGAAATAATTACTGGCAGCTTCTCATTCTACCTAAAAAATGCATACTTTAGATGGTTCGGTAGGGTCTTTAATTCCATTGTTGGTGGTTCTACTAGGCATGGTTGCGTTGTTTTTCTTTCTTTTTCTGTTGGCTCTTATTCTTAGTTTGCGATCATCCCTTCTTCCTTGCTTGTTTTTGTTATGATCGCATTACAGGTAGCAATGGATGCACTTGCATACTCTTCTTCTTTTTCTTCGTCAAAATTTTCTTCTTCAATCAAATTCTGGTCGTCTTCTAAGTCATGTAGATCTTCTTCGTCAGGAAACTTCATGGCACGGATGATATTGAACTTGAGATTCTATCCATTTATGCTTAAAGCGATCTCCCCTTTATGCACATCACTCTGGGCTCGACCTGTTGATAAAAATGGTCGCCCAAAGATGAGGGGCACATCTTTGTCGGCCTCATAATCCAAGATGATGAAGTTGATTGGTAGGATAAATTTGTTGATGGTGATCAGCACGTCCTTCACCTTCCTCACTGGAAGCACCAGAGATCTATCTGCAAGTTGAAGAGTCACGGTCATGGGTGCAAGTTGCCCCACATTCAACTGCTTAAAGATCGACAGAGGCATCAAATTGATGCTGGCTCCAAGGTCACACAAGGCTTGCCCGATGTACACTCCTCCTATGGAGCAAGGTATAATAAAGCTCCCAGGATCGCTGTGAAACCCAAATTTCCATTTTTCCTATTTAAGCAGGTGAAAGTTAAATTCTATGTTGAAGTGAAGGAAATTTCTAAGTGTTGAATAGATTTTCCTTGAGTAGTTTGAGATAAGCCTTAATTAGTAAAAATTGGGTTAAGTATAATGCCAAAAAGGAACTATGCATTGGAAGCCAAGGTAAAAATGACTAAATATTTGACAATGCGTTGGTGTGGTGCCATGCGTTAGCCATGAAGCTTTTAGAGGTTATTTGGGGCGTTGAAAGAAGCCAAAGTGTGGCCAAGAGAACAACGCATGCGGCGCAATGGATGCGGTAGTGCTACGAGAGGCATGCGGCGATAGAGGCATGCGACGATAGAGGCTTGCAGTGATAGAGGCATGCAGCGATAGAGGCATGCGGCGATGGAAGCATGCGTCGATGGAGGCATGCGGTGATGCGACCGAGGGCATGCGGTGATGCAGCCAAGGGCATGCAATGATGCTACGCGAGGGCATGCGGTGATGGTACACGATGGATGCAACGACCTTGCTAAAGTATGAGCTAGGCGATGAAACGAGCTAAGGTGGACACATGGTGAATTGTCCTTGCGTTTTTAAGGCTTGCGGTAATAAGGTTCATGAGGTTGGTTGCGTTGGTCATAAGGGATACGTTAGCAAGAACCTAGGCGAAGGTGAGCTATGCCTTGAGGTGTTGAGTTGAGAACCAAGTCGACCCAAAGGTTACTATGTGTTGGTGATGTGCTATGCGTTGGACATCCGAGGGCATGTGGGCGCATAGGACAAGGCTAGTAGTATGCGTTGAAAGGGTGTTGGTCATTATCTAGTTGAGCACATAAGGCAAAGTTAAGCCATGCAGAAGTGAAAGATATGCCGCCAAGGAAGAGCCTTGCGAGCATCTGGTATATGAGACCAAGTTGCATCAATGGGATGCACAAGGTAAGGTTGGATGAACGCATATGAAGTTAGAAGGACGCATATGAGGGATGACCGTATATGGGATTGGATGTACGCATTCAAGGACGTCATCCAGACATATGGCTTGTTTGGAAGAAGTCTTAGGCCTTAAGTAAATGAGGTGGATACACAAGAAGACATGCAAACTTGAGGGTCATGCACTGGAAAAAGGGGAAGAGGACACCTTGGATTGCGATGACGCAAGGTTGCATTAATAGTGTGAGGAAAGGACACTTGGACATGCGACCAAGTAGGAGGTGTCGGCCTTAGAGAGATCTTGGACGCCTATAAATAGGGCCAAGGACTTCAGATGAGAACTCAAATTCTATTAAAAGGACATAAAGAAGAGGGTATGAGGTCTAATTGGGAGGAGGCTATGCGTTGATAGTAAGACCATGCATTGGTCAAGAGGTTCCAAGAAGGGAAGATGTTGTCGGACAGAAAGTCTAGAAGTAGCATCAACTTGGGACGAGAAGTTCTCCCAGAATACTCGTGCGTTTAGAGTGATTTCAAAGCCACCTGAAAGCTATGAGAGCATAGTTTTCAAGGTAGGGCTGCCGGAGAAGAAGCTCCAAGGAATCGGGCTGGAGAATGAGGAAAAGATAGAGGTCAAGCTGTCGGTTAAGCTTGGGTTAGCCTTGATATTTTGAAAATTACGGCCAAACCACGAGACTTTCTGAGCTAAGATTTTGAGGTAAGCTTCCTGAGACATTGTAGAGCATATTTGTAGAAGAAAGTAGCTCGAGATAAAGCTTAGAACTATGAGTAATCTGAGATTTAATTTGAATCTGGAATTTAAGGTTCAAGAGGAGTCCAAGAAGACCAAGGAACTTCTAGAGAGAAAGGTTCCTAAACGACCAAGGTGGGTGATACTTTCCTTTAGGTATTAAAGAATATATTTTAAAGTAAATTGTATATACTTATGTTATGAATGAATATCTAGCATGAGAATGAGATTATGTAATCAGGATGGTCAGGGGGTCAATAGACCTAGTTCCTGAGCTCGTAAGCAAAACCTCACAGGATGGTCAAGGGACCGAGAGGTCTAGTTCCTGAGCCTGTGGGAGGATCCTCGTATAGGATGGTCAGAGGGCTGATGGGCCTAGCTTCTGAGCCCATGAGCAGGGACCTATGTGCACATAGGAGACAAAGGAAACATAAAGAGTAAGCATTGTATTTAGTAACAGTTATCTATCTACCGTGTATGTAGGTAGATAGCATACTCATTCTAAGTAGTTATCAGTTTAGCTATCTACCGTACGCGTAGTTAGAGTTGAGACCAGACTCATTCAAGGCTGAGGTTTGAATGTAACCTCATATCTATGATATGCTTGTTTTATGAGTTGAATTAGACTCTAGAAGTTGTTTACCACTCACTAAGCTTTGTGAAGCTCATTCTGTTATTTCATGTTTTTCTTCCCAAGTAGCGAAAGGTGAGGAGTTCCAGAGTGCTGCTAAGGTCAAGGTCTGCCACAAGCCACAGTTACACTTCCAGAGGGTTTTAATCAATTGTTGTTGTAAACTTTGTAGTTAAATCTTGGAGTTGTATAAACGCTACATTGTTATAATAAAATGGGCCTACTTAATTAGTTGTTGTTATCTCCTTGTCTTAAGGTTTACTGAGTGTATTAAAGAGGTTTAGTTGGACAGTAGGTATCACAAAAGGGTGGTATCTGCAGTCCCTCACGCCTCTCCTCGGGCACAGGAGTACGGCTCGGGGCGAGGTGTGACAATCACTCATCTTCGGTGGAATGATTGATTTCGAACTCTGTGTTAAAGCCACCATGGCAAACTTTCCAGCTCCCCTCTTCTTGGTTAACATTTCCTTCAGAAACTTTGCGTAGGCAGGCATCTTCTCAATCGCTTCACTAAATGGAATATTAATATGTAATTATTTTAACATAGACAGGAAGTGTTGGTACTTATGATGACATGCAGCAATGCATGTCATCTTAGGTCTTTTACTTAGAATTATGAAGATTGTTAGGCAGAATATGCGTCGATCATGATAAGAATTCACAAGAATATGAGCTTGCGTCGATCAGCATGATGAAACTCAGCTAACTCATTACTTTGCGTTAATTATGCATTCAATGTTCTATCTTTGTAGCCAATGCAGGAAAGAACGCAAACACAAAAACCGGACCATCGCATAGATGACCGTATGTGGAGAAGCACTCCATCGCAAGGCAAATGCATCGATCAACGCATAGATATTGTGGTAATCGGCCGTATGTGTCCATCGCATAGGAGTTGCGCTCGTCAAGCGATTGCAGTCATCATGTAGAGTTGCGGTGTTAAGTGAATGTGGCCATTGAATGACTGCGGCTACGCGACAACGCATTCTGATGGGATCAACGCAAAGTAGGCAGAATGAACGCATCAAAGCATCTACCTCGAGAAAATCCAAAGTTGATTCTGAAATTTTACCTACCGCGTCGTTGGTGGCAGAGGTTCAGAAAGGACTAACGCATCGAACGTTAGACTCAAAGTAGTTTAATCAATGTTGTCGGTGACCCAGGCTCTATAAATAAAAGCCGATGAGCTGAAATTCATTTTATCCAAGGTTTTCGCCTAAGGTTTTCCTATGGCTGATCTTTGTGATCCAGACAAACGCGTGATAAGACGGCTGAGAGTTCTTCACCTCCTTCATCCATTCCGAGTGACGACGGAGCCTTCGACTGGAGTTAGATCTCGAGAGAGTCAGCTCTTCCGCCCATCCATGGCACCACCGACAGCCTTGATACACATCTGCAAGAAGAAAATCTTTGCTTCTAGCCGGTCATCTCTTTTTCTTTCTTTTCTCATATTGTATTGTATAACATTTTGGAATTAAGAAATCAATACAATCTGTTTTCAATGCATTTCTTTATTCCTTCGACTCCATCTCCATCTTTTTACTTAGCATCTTTACTTTCATTGCAACACTTAGTGGGAGTGCTTGGGTATTGCATACTTAGTCATGTGGATTAGGGATATGAAGCATGTAGCAAACTACTGAGAGGTATGTGTTGCACGAGTATGTATGTAATCTTATTTGCTTAGTGTGAAACTGCTGCAACGCCTATCTATGGGCTAACACATGGCTTGTCTATGAGTGAAGTCAGCAACAATCAACTACCTAAGAGGGTAAGTGGTTGGACGCATTAAGCAAGGTATGCGTTGTTCACTAGGGATGGTAACAATCGTAGGTCAGCAAAGTTTATGCAATTATCTTGTATTATGTATGCTTCATTCGTCCATTAGGCATACTTGGGAGGGTAGTCTAAGGACAGGAACTAGGCTTGGGAAGGTCAGGTCAAAATCTAGGCTTGAGAGAGCCAGATTAGAACACATAATACAAGAGATAGGCGCTTAGGAATGAGCACTATTTGTTATTAACGCATTGCATGCATCCTAGAGATAAGATACGATTTAATGCGGTCACCTTGCTTTCTTGCATTTTGCATCATCGCATAGGACAAGAGCAGAGACTTAGGAATAAGCTCTATGGACACTTTTGCATTCAACACATGCATCCTAGAATTAGGAGCACCGCATTTCCATTGGAAAATGACTTGTCATGTATGGTTGTAGCATGATTGCATGGATTGCATTGACTAGGGTTGCCCTTGCGATCACTCTTAAGTTTTGCAATGAAAACATCTCCGCATTTTATCCATTTTCCCATTCATTTATTTCATGTCAAGGTTTTTCGCATCTCTACCTTTCATGCATATTCTCATTGCGTTGTCTGATAGAAAGGAGTAGGAATATGATTAACGTAGCAACATCTCCTTCATTCTTTTATTCAACCGCCGCATGCACAATCACTGCAAACATATAGTAACAAGTCCCTGTGTTCGACCTTGGATTACCCGAGAAACTTGCATTCATGTTATACTTGGCGTGTACACAAGAAAACTTGTGGCAAGACGCATGGTCATCGCATACATTCGTTAACGCAATTTTCATTCCAACGCATGACCATTAACGCATGACTATCAACGCATATCTTAGGAACATGCATCGCATAACGCGTCCAAAGGAAGTTGGTTGTCGAGTAAAATTGACTTCTAATTTCCTGTTATTAGTACTGTACCTCTTCGTTCTTTTTCTTTCTCAGTCTCTGCAGGAAAGGTGGTAACTGCACTCTCACAGTCCCCTTCTCTGTTGGCATAGAGGTGGACGCAACTTCTGGCTCTATTACTTCTCTTTCTCCTTCTTCTTTTTGTATCACTGCAATTCAGGTTCCACCGCAATGGGAGCAATCTGGCTAGGCTTCTTTCTTTCTCCCTCCACAGTTTTTCCACTCCGCAATGTCACGACCTAACATTGCTCTTTACCTGATCCCTCCGGGTTGCGTAGGAGTTCTGTTGAACTCGGCAGAGCCCCTTGCGGTCTGTTCTTTAGCTCACTTGCAATCTAGCTCAACTGTAATTCTAGATTGCGGATGGACGTAGCCTGACTTTGAAGCACAGTTTCATTTTTCTCTACGCCACGTGAGCTACTGGCTTGATTCTGTCTCTTATACACATCTAGATGTGTATAAGAGACAGCTCTTAAGTGTTGCAATGAAAACATCTCCGCATTTTATCTATTTTCCCATACATTTATTTCATGTCAAGGTTTTTCGCATCTCTACCTTTCATGCATATTCTCATTGCGTTGTCTGATAGATAGGAGTAGGAGTAGGATTAACTTAGCAACATCCCCTTCATTCTTTTATTCAACCGGCCGCATGCACATCACCGCAAACATATAGTAACAAGTCCCTGTGTTCGACCTTGGATTACCCGAGAAACTTGCATTCATGTTATACTTGGCGTGTACACAAGAAAACTTGTGGCAAGACGCATGGTCATCGCATACATTCGTTAACGCAATTTTCATTCCAACGCATGACCATTAACGCATGACTATCAACGCATATCTTAGGAACATGCATCGCATCTGTCTCTTATACACATCTAGATGTGTATAAGAGACAGATTCTGCAGTTTGGATCATCTGCAGCACCACCGGCTTCATTTCAAATCTGCTTCCATCGAGGGCGGGCCTCATGATTCCTGGAGAGAAATCATAGAGGTTTGGCGATGCATAGTCTCTAATGGGCCTATTGCGATTGTTAGCCAGAAAGATTGGTTAGTCTCTAAAGGTTTGGCCATGACGTTATTTTCGTTTGGTGCTCCATTTCTAGGCTGCTCCGCCATCTCTTCTTTATCTGATTGTTGTTATTGGCGGTCTCTTAATCTCCGTCTGAATGTCCTCTCAATCTTCAGGTTTTAATTCGCCAGAGATTGAGAGTCTGCAAAGAAATTAGAAAAATTACCGTTAGCACACTATTTTGTCGAAGTCCGCAGCAACGACACCAAAAACTTGATGCATTCTTTTATGATGTGGTATTATGGATGAAATGCGATGATGGAATTACATTGAGCACTCCAGTTATCTCAGTGGAATCCAAGTGTAAACCCCACTGAGTTCCTGGTAAGTTCAGGGTCGAACTCAGGGACCTGGGAAAACAGGTTGCGGTGGTAATTTTTAGAAAACTTTGCGATAACCGATAACTCAAATAGTTGTTTGGTTTTATTGATTGTGATAATGAAAAAAATAAACAAATGCGACAGATTTGAGAAAAGTTTGATTGTGTGATAGATGCACTGAGTATGCAGATGAACGGGTTGAGTAGGTTTTTAGCTAGCATTACTTGGGAATGTGTCAGACTATGCGATCATGCTACAACCATGCACAGCAAGTCATTTTCCAATCCAAATGCGATGCTCCTAAGTCTAGGACGCATGTGTTGAATGCAAAAGTGTCCATAGAGCTTATTCTTATGTCTCTACTCTTTTCCTATGCGATGATGCAAGATGCATAAAGGCAAGGTGACCACACACAATCATATCCTATCTCTAGGATGCATGCAATGCGTTAATAGCAAACAATGCTTATTTCTAAGCTCCTATCTCTTGATTATGTGTTCTAATCTAACTCTCCCGAGCCTAGATTCTAATCTGACCTTCCCAAGCCAAGATCCTGTCCTTAGACTACCCTCCCAAGTATCTCTAATGGACACCTGAAGCATACATAATACAAGATAATCGCATAGAATGAAGATCCCTAGTTAAGCTAGCTAAGTGCTTCTCAACCCATTCAACAGATTTAGCTACTCGTGCGTAAATAACAGGGAGTGAACAGATATAGAGAAGTAAATTCCATTTCTATAAATGAGTTTGAAAAAAAAATAACAATGGAAATAATATGTGTAGAGAGCCTGGTAGAATTCCCTTACTGCCCAAGGCTTTTACATTGGCAACTCTATTCGGTTCAAAAGATATTCCTGCTTCCGCAGGAGTCGGCCCTATCTCTGATCTTGAAGCTTCTGACACTATCCCAAGCTTACCGGAACGATCGTTCGGCACAACCTCCTTCTCTCGTGTCTGCCTTAAAGTAAAAGAAAATCTAAGAACAAAGCTAAACTATGAACAGAACTTGTGAACTCGTGAGATGATGAGAGGGTGAACTTGTGAACCCCTTTTATGAAGGATGCCTACGGTATTAGTAGAGCTTTCGGGGTGAAAGGCGGCTTCTCTCTAATGATTGCACAGATGGGATGGCTTTAATTCCCTGACTGATGCGCCGAATATTTGTCACCGAAAAGCTGAATGTACTTGTTATCGTTAGCGGCTGTCAACTTAATTCGAATTCGACTGTCATTAGCTTTTTGTCCCATCGTGATTAATTATGCCTTTCACCCAGATGCACCCACCAAGTTGCGCCGGCTCTTTGCGGCAATCCTTCTTGAGTAGATGTTTGCGAACACAATCACCGCAAAGCCTTGCGATAATGCTACGCTCATCCGCTGATTTCTTATGATCGCTCTTTTTGCCTTGCGTCAACGTATATTCTGCATAAAAATAAAAAAATCAATTGTTTCTATGCGATGAACGCATGCGACCGCAATGATATGAATTTAATGATTTTTTAACGCAATCTAATATATTTTATCAACGCAAGCCAACATTGTTTAAGAGTTTAGCACTATGATAACGTGCATTTCTACCCATTATCAATTACTTCGACATCTAAGCATTTAATGATCTCTTTGCGCACAACCTCTTTCATATTTGGATTCAATCGTCTTTAGGTTTCCATTGAATTTTGTACTCCTTCTCCAAGGTTGATAGGATTCATGAAAAACACAGGCCTAATGCCTCTAATGTCAATGATGATCTATCCAATTGCTTGCTTATGCCTTCCTAGAATTTGTAGCAATAACTGCTCATTTCGCTCCATTAGTTCCACAGTAATGATCACTAGCAGTGTGTTGTTCTGATCAAGATATGAATACTTTAAATGCGATTGTAGTGGTTTCTGAAGGAACTCTTAATGAAGAGCATCCATGAGTGTGTTTGGATCTTTCCGATTTCATTGTGACCGAAATACAACACATACATTCTAACAAATAGTTATGCAAAATAACACTAATTAACGGCATGCTTCGAAAAATAAAACACAAGGTAAAGAGTTCTCATACCAGTTGAAGACTCTCTTCAAACGTCGAACTCAAAGCAGCGGAAGAACCTCTACATGAACTTTATTGCCCAGCAAAATAGTCGGCTACGACAGCACGATCATCTACACGAACGGCAGCAACACGAACAAGTAAGAAGTGGTTGACGACACCACCAGTTGGAGCCCTTGGTATTCTCGGAGTGAGTATCCAAAGTGTGGTCTTTGGTGAATTTGGTAGAGGTAGGAGGAAAGACAGATTGTGTAGATGATAAGCAAGTGGGAGAGAAAGAGCTATCGTATAGAAAGGATGCTTATCGTTTAGATGAAGCTACACGATCTTGTAGGTTTTACTAAGCGATTGTTTAATAAAAGGTAGACGATCGTTTAGAAAACGCGGCATGCTATGCGATCGTTTAGGAAAGCTAAGCGATCGTTTAGGAATGGGCATGTGATCGTTTAGACGATGAGAAACTATCATATAATTAATCAATTAAATAATTAATAAATATAATCATATTATATTCTTAACCTATAGTTTGATATCATATATCTACTATAGTAATTTCTCCTCTAATTGATATAAATCATATTTATATCTAATTTCTTCCAAAATAATGTATCTCATACATTTAGTCAATTATATCATATATAATTAACCAGTTCAATTATATCATATATAATTAAACTCTCTCTTATCAATTTGAACATNAACGCGGCATGCTATGCGATCGTTTAGGAAAGCTAAGCGATCGTTTAGGGAAAGGTGTGCGATCGTTTAGATGCTGATGTGCGAACGTTTAGACGATGAGATACTATCGTATAGGCTCTCAAGCTAAGCGATCGTTTACGTTTCTACACCGATTGCGAATTTTCGAACTTTGGCAAAATGAAACCAATTTTCATTCTATTCATCGGTTACCATAACTGAATGCGGCTGCTCCCACTAACGCACGATTAAGGAGAATAATACGTTTAATTATCTCATAATTAACCAATTTAATAATAAATGAATATAATCATATTACATTCTTACCCTATAGTTTGATATCACATATCTATTATAGTAATTTCTCCTCTAATTGATATAAAACATATTTATATCTAATTTCTTGCAAAATAATGTATCTTATATATTTAGCCAATTATATCATATATAATTAACCAGTTCAATTATATCATATATAATCGAACTCCCTCTTGTCAATTTGAACATTTCAAACAGACCCAACACTGATTCTCGACTTTATCCAAGCTACCTAGGGGACCTAATGGACTTGTGGCTCGAAGCTCCAATGATACATGAATAGCTGATTAAACTCTTTAGCCACGAGATCCACCATCTGTTAACTGTCAGGCATTTCACTAAAGACAAACAGCTGAACTCTTCTTACCACAGATATATTTTTGTGTCTATCGCATATAACCAATCATGAGTACGATGACCCTTCATAGATGCTCGTAAGTACAGCTGGGCCAATTTATCGTTTTTCCTCTGTAGTTACATCTCACTTCTTAAGTACCACTGATTCCTCTAATGAATAATACATCATAGTCCAACTATGTGAACACCTCTCGGGCTAAGAGAAAGTGTGTGGCGCCACATCGTTCAAGCCTTGGAATCAGCCCTTAAGTGAGCTATCTATCTACTTGCCTCTACCTCGGGGAAGGAGTGAATTCCATCTTGTGTAGCTGATTCCCAGCTCCCAAATCAGAAGAATCCCCAAAATGGTAGGTTTGAATTGGTGACTTGGCCACTCGCACCCATACAAATTAAAGGACCACTCTTAATGGCAGAAGTTCCCAACTCACTCAGGAATGAGACGTTAACACTTTGTGGTCAGGTCTTATACAAACTCTTTTGTATAGGATGCCCCCACTTGCATGTCCCTTACACGAATGATCAGGATCAAACCATCTGTGACAGGTCACAACACTTGTGACAATTCCACAAAGCGGGCCGCATCCGTAGCGTTGCAAGGATAAGGTTTCCCTCCTATATCCATATACTACAGACCATTTTATCACTCAAGACATGATCCACTTGTATGTCACCATATACATGCTTAAGTTCATACAGATAACTAGGGATTTTATGTTTATTGGTTTGTGGTAAAGCAAATAAAACATACAACTGAGCAAAATCGAGATGTGAAGTAAATATCATATATTATACAATACAAGCATTCGTACAAACTATTTACAAACTACAGGACACGAGACTTTAGGGCATCAACCCCAACAGTTTCAACTCAAGATCAAGTGGTTCAATTATTGATGGCTTTGGGGGCCTTGATACCTCGTGCTCTACTGCTTTGCTAGTTGTTGCTACTACTGCAACGACCTGTTCTATTTTTTCAATTTCTTCAAGAATTTTTTCCTGAACTTCTTTAAGCATTAAATCCTACAAATTAGAAAATACAACATTAATATCGTCAATAAATGAACACTCATCCATATCTCTAAGAAACTTTAATGCATTTAACACATTAAACGTAATTTTTTTATCATTGACTCTTATAAGCACCTCTTCTTTCTGTACATAAATTAAAGTTCTTCCTATCGCTAAAAATGGTTATCCCAAAATTATCGACGTTGGAACAAACCAAAACGAAGAGTGTAACCATGACCAACAGTCTCTAATAAATGACGCAAAGTTTGACCACTGCATATAGACATATCAAGTTTTTTTGACAAAGAAGAGATAAACATTCTATTTTAAAAACTAGAAAAGCATCTTTGAGTAAAATTTTGTTGTATAGAAGAATAAAGTAGGGCTTTGTTAAGAATTAACAAGGATAGAAGGAAATTGCGTTGTTAAGAAATGTACCTAAGTGTAACATTCGGAGCAACCAATCGACGCAACAATATAGGATAGGAATTGAGCATTATTGCCTTAGTAGAAGATATGCTTGAGGATAAGCATATATCTAAATTTGGGGGTGTGATAACTTGTAGAAATACAAGTTATTTATGCAGCCTTATTCAGATATTGCGGCCAAAAGAGAGTAAATATGTGTCGATTGTATGAAAATTAGTTCAGAAATACAATAAATATAAATTATCGCAAATACACCCACTAACATCATTAAGATGGTAGAAGAGGATATTTCTACTCTGTTTTGTAGGAAACCAAGTCACCGTTTGTGATCAAGGTTCAACGAGAAACTAAACAATGCATCTCTGTCACATTGCGCCCACCAATCAACAATGAAGAGATGAGTAACACAATGACGGCGCAATGCGACAATCGATCCCGAGTTGAATGTCAACCGCATGCAGTAATAAAAACAACACTGCATGTGAGCACCCGATCGAAAGATGCAGCTGAGCAACACAAATGTAAAGAATTGTGACACGTGTACAACTAACCATTGTGCAGATTTGATGGTCTGATTGCATAATAGAAGGAATATTTATTCCTCTATCTTCAGAATTTCCATAACAATAAGTGGGGTCCACAAGCCAAGAGTCAAAAACTTTCACCTATAAACACCCCCATAGAATTCAGAGAAGATATTCTTGATACGGGTATACTTGATACGAGGGCTAATTAATGCTATATTATTGAGAGAGAGGCTGAGCTGAGTACTGATCGAAAGAAATCTGGGAAGAGAAGAGACAAGGTCGAAAGGTGAGTCTCAGTGCAATTCTGCCAAATCCCCGCCGTGAAGCTCTGTGCTTAGATCCCTGCTATCGGTTGAGCAAGCCTGAGAGGGAAGCTCATCCTTCCACACGATCCATCCACGCCAGTAAGCAAATCTCCATCCAGATCGGCGCCAAGATGTTGGCGCTTATTTGTATTTATTTCTAACTCTATTTCATCAATTGTATTTCATTCTTTTAATCTCTTCATTCACAAATCATGTATCAGATGCTAAATAGTTTTATTGAATGTCTCGATCATTTCCATTTCCACTTCTCGGTCTATTTCTATTCCTCCATTAATCATTTTCTCCATGAAGTTTTCTTAATCCCTTGGTAATTAATATGAATTAAACGAGTAACTTAATCTATTATAAAGAGATAAATGCGTTTAGCTAAGGCATGCTAGACGACATCTTCACCTGTGAGAGCAGAAATGAAGATGCCATTCTGATCTGTCCAGAGAAGGTTAGAAGAATGCATTAACTAGAGCAAGTAGTACTTCTAGATATGGAAGCAATCTTGCGTTCATTACGTTCGTCCCTGTTTCACCACAGATATGTGGGAACGCGGCCGATCACCGAGAGGTGTACGTCAAGGGAAAAGCGGAACCGTACCTATATCTTTAACGCAATTAAAGACCTTGTGATGTTTGTATTAATTATCTTTTCTCTTTCTGCTTCATACATAAGACTTCCCACCGCTTAACACGATCTTTGTAGATTCTTCACAGTTAGTCTCATCCTCAGTATCATGTATCATGAAACCTGTATCTTGTATCATCTTAGCTTAGGTTTATTTTATCACAATTTACTTCTACCGCATTTTTACTTTATCGCATTTTTAAATACCTGTACAAACAACCCCTTTATTAATTTGAAAAACCCCTGGTCACATATATCACAAACATAACGCAATAACCTCAAACAGTCCCTGTGTTCGACCTCGGATCACATCGAGAAACTTGCGGTGAAATTATACTTGGATTCAACGCAAGGAAACTTGTGACAACGCACAACATACTACAAGAAATTCATTAATAATGCATATCTAGAAGTAGTATCGCATATCATTGCATAAAATCTGCGTTACAAGTTTAAGGTATGGACTTGTAGCTTAGATTAAAATTATGTCATCAAGTTTATGACGTCGTTGTCGGGGATTGGTTAACGGTTATTGTTTGAATATGTTTGTGGTATTTTGCAGGACAGATCTCTTTGTACTGGCTGTTAAACGTGAAGAGCAGTCTGACGGCTTAGGAGTGCTGGAGTGACCCAGAAATTCTAAGTGGACCAGAGATCAAGTGTATTATTCGCGCACAAGCACATCAGAGCCAAATTAAGTGGTGAAGAAGCATGGCTAATGATAACAAGGCTCCCGTAGGGAATCAAAGGGAAAATGGGCCAGCCAAGGCTCCATATTTCTTGCTGTTGATTATGACGTCCCAATGAGAGACTATGCGGCGCCGGATTTCTATAACTTCTCACCAGAAATCACAAGAAAAACGGTTGAGGAGAATGTAAGCATTGAAATAAAACCAATTATGCTACATATGATTCAGAATATGGGTCAATTTGGAGGATTACAAGGAGAAGACCCACATGCGCATTTGACGAATTTTGTAGACGTGCAGCGCATTCTCCATGCCTGATGTGACTTAAGAAAGACTTAGGTTATATCTTTTCCCGTACACACTGCGGGATGAAGCAAAAAGGTGGGCTCGGTCATTAGAGCCGAATGAGATTAAAGCATAGGAACAGTTAGTTGAAAGGTTCATGAACAGATTCTTCCCTCTAGCCATCAACACAAGGAGACGGAGGGATGTGCTGAATTTTGGGCAAAAGGGTTATGAAACCTTGAGCACTGCATGGGTGCGATTTCGACAGTTAGTGAAGAGTTGTCCGCATATCGGGATTCCCGATAGTAATCTGATGGAAACCTTTTACAATGGCTTAGACCAATCAACGCAAGCAGTTGTCGATGCCTCCGCAGAAGGAGGATTAATGAACATATCATATATGGAAGCAAAGAATATCTTGGATCGCATCTCGCGACATTCTGATGAATGGATTGATACCGGACTTGAGGTAAAAGGTCTAAAGCAAGAAAGAGTAGAAAGTGTCGATGTGTCAACTGATACAATGAGCACACTGGTCGATCAAATGACCACAATGACCTCACTCCTCCAGACGGTGGCTAACCACTAGATAACTCTCTTTCAAGGATCAGCGCAAGTTAATGCGTTGACTCATGTGACCGCAATTGGAGAGGGTCATCCAGTAGAAGTCTGCCCATGGAATCCACAACCCATATATTCTGTCTACGATGAATCATTTGGCAACATTTACAACCCTAGTTGGTGGGATCACCCAACTTCAAGTTAGGACGAGAATTACAACCAGGGGGGCCATAGTTTCTATCAGAACAGTTATCAAGAGGATAGAAGCAACCCTCCAGTCTTTATTACTCCAGACTGTAACCCAGGTAATTGTCAAGGTATAGCACCTTGTGACCAACCGTTCTTATATGATACCTCTTGCAGCACCTCGTCTCTAGAGACATCGTTAAAACATTACATTGAAAAGAGCGAGGCAATGAGACAATCGCAAGCTAACTCCCTTAAAGAACTAAAAGAGCAGATAGATCAGCTTACAAGGGAATTGAAGAAGAAAGCACCTGATACGCGGCACAGCAACTCAGGAGCATCGGGGCAGCGAGGTAAAGAACAATGTCACGCAGTGACATTGAGAAGTGGCAAAACAGCAGCCCTTATGACATCGGTACCAAATGCTACAACAACACTAGTAGATTTGACTGTCGATGATGACTAATCAACAATAGTGGAAAAAGTACAAGTACAGACATAAGTTCACCTACAAAAGATGAAGCTCCTCAAGAATTGAATTCTCAATCAACGCAACCTCCAGATAATGAAACACAGCAAGAACAGAACCTCAACAAACAGCCAACACAACAAGAAGTAAGGCGGGATCCTCCACCTTTCCCGTTCAGGCTGAAGAAGAAAGACGATAGTAAGTAATTTAAGATGTTCTTGGACGTTCTCCGACAGCTACACATTAACATTCCCTTAATAGCTCCGACAGCTACACATTAACATTCCCTTAATAGAAGCACTAGAGCAGATGTCGAGTTCTGTAAAATTTCTCAAGGATATCCTTGCCAATAAAAGAAAGATCGAGAAAAATGAAACAGTTGCGCTAACATTTGAATGTAGCGCACTGTTTCAAAACAATATCCCCACTAAAATGAAGGACCCTAGGAGTTTTACATTGCCCTGCACGATAGGAGGGAAGATGGTCGGGAAGGCGTTATGCGATTTAAGGGCAAGCATAAATCTAATGCCCTTGTCGATTTTTAAGAAGCTGGATATCGACAACGCAAGACCAACCACGATCACATTACAGTTAGACGATAGATCAATAAAGCATCTTGAAGGCAAGATAGAGGATGTACTCGTGCAAGTGGACAAGTTTATCTTTCCGATAGATTTTGTCATATTGGATTACGAAGCTAACAGAGAAGTCCCTATCATCTTGAGTCGCCCATTTCTTGCAACAGGGTGAGCACTGATCGATGTGCAAAAAGGGGAATTGACCATCAGGGTTGACGATCAGGAAGTAAAATTCAACATCATGCGGAGGAAGAAGATCTTGAAATCGGCATGAACCCCTGAAGGAGCTAGAGGAAGAAGATCTTGAAATCGGCACAATATTGGAGGACGACTGCGCCGCAATTCATACGGAATCAAATTTTGAACCGCTCAAGATATCTGAACGGACATCACAACGAATTAACCCATCTTTGGAAGAACCACCTGTGCTAGAGTTAAAGTCGTTTCCCGTGCACCTTAAGTATGCTTACTTAGAAAGTAACAACACGTTACCGGTTATCATTTCCGCAACGATGACTAAGGAAAAAGAAGATGCGCTCATACAGATCCTAAGAAATAATGCAAAGGCCTTAGGATGGACCTTGGCGAACATTCGAGGAATCAGTCCCTCGTATTGTATGCACAAGATTCATCTGGAAGAAGAAAAAACAGGATCGGTAGAAAGGCAACGCCGCTTGAACCCGGCTATGAGGGAGGTCATAAAGAAGGAAATAGTGAAGTGGTGGATGGAGGAGTCATCTACCCGATATCTGATAGCAGCTGGGTGAGCCCAGTGCAGTGTGTTCCAAAGAAAGAGAGGATGACAGTTGTCACTGATGACAAGAATGAATTAATTCCCACAAGAACGACTACGGGGTGGAGAATTTGCATGGATTATCGCAAGTTAAACTTGGCCACTAAAAAGGACCACTTTCCACTCCCATTCATTGATCAGATGCTAGATAGACTTACGGGGAATGAATTTTTCTATTTTCTTGACGGCTATTCAGGGTACAATCAAATCGCAATTGCACCGGAAGATCAAGATAAGACAACATTCACGTACCCATTTGGTACGTTTGCATTCCGACGCCTGCTATTTGGACTCTGCAATGCGGCAAGCACTTTCCAACGATGCATGATGGCAATATTCTCAGATTACTTGGAGGATTCAGTTGAGGTATTCATGGATGATTTTTCAGTCTTCGGCAATAATTACGACTCCTGTTTATCTAACATGGAGAAGGTCCTGAAGAGATACGTGGCAACAAATCTTGTTTTGAACTGGGAAAAATGCCACTTTATGGTGGAAGAAGGAATAGTTCTGGGTCACAAAATCTCTAAAGCAGGATTGGAAGTTGATCAGGCAAAAATTGACACAATTTCCAAGTTACCCCTTCCTGTGAACGTGAAAACACTTAGGAGCTTTCTGGGACACATTGGGTTTTATAGAAGATTTATTCGCAACTTCTCCCAGATCGCAAGGCCCCTAAATATGCTCCTTGAAGCTGACCGAGAATATAATTTTGATGATGCGTGCACCAAAGCCTTCAACACATTAAAAGATGCGCTCATCACCGCACCTATTCTGGTGGCGTCGGACTGGACGCAACCATTTGCGTTGATGTGCGACGCTAGCGGATATGCTGTGGGTGCAGTATTAAGTCAGCACAAGGACAAGGTATTGCATCCTATTTATTATGCGAGTAAAACATTGAATGATGAGCAGGAGAACTATACAACCATAAAGAAGGAAATGCTCGCAGTGGTATTTGCACTGGAAAATTTTCGACAATACTTAATCGAAAAAAACGTTGTGGTGTATACGGATCACTCTGCAATCAAGTATTTGATGACAAAGAAGGATGCAAAACCAAGGCTTATACGGTGGGTGTTGCTACTTCAAGAGTTTGACCTAGAGATCAAAGACCGAAAGGGCACTGAGAACCAAGTCGCGGATCATTTTTCAAGATTGGAGAATTGCGAGGTTCAAGGTAAAGAAAAAGATATTGAAGAAAGATTCCCCGATGAGTTGCTGATGTCAATAGGCATTAATATTCCCTGGTATGCGGACATTGTGAATTTCATTGTTTGTGGTCAAATACCAAATGACTATACTTACCAGTAGAAGAAGAAGCTAAGACTTAATGTCAAATTTTATTTCTAGGACGACCCATTCTTATATCGACTTGGTCCTGATCATATATTACGTCGATGCATTCCTGAGCACGAAGTCAAGCACATTCTGGAGATGTGTCATGAGTCCCCTTACGGAGGACACTTTGGGGGGCAGCGGACTGCCATAAAGGTTCTACAGTGTGGCTATTTCTGGCCAACACTGTTCAAGGATGCCTAAGCCCACGTTGTGCAATGCCACAGATGTCAGAGAATGGGGAATATGTCAAAGAGAAATGAAATGTAATTGACATTAATCTTAGAAGTGGAATTATTTGATGTTTGGGGAATTGACTTCATGGGCCTGTTTCCACCATTAGAAGGTCATCACTATATCCTGGTCGCAGTTGATTATGTATCAAAATGGGTTGAGGCTATCGCATGTGCCAAGAATGATGCGGCCAGAGTGGCAAAGTTTCTTAAGAAAAATCTTTTTGCTCGATATGGGACGCCACAGGCCTTAATCAGCGATGAGGACTCTCACTTTATCAATCGCATAATTGCCAACTTGTTGACTGAATTTAACGTCAGCCATCGAGTTGCGACTGCTTATCACCCGCAGACTAATGGGCAGGCAGAGATTTCTAACCGAGAGATCAAAACTATCTTGGAGATGGTAGTCAATACCTCCAGGAAGGATTGGTCACCCAAGCCTGAGGAAGCACAGTGGGCATACACGACTGCCTATAAAACACCAATTGGTAGGTCCCCGTATGCCCTAGTCTTTGGAAAGGCTTGTCATCTGCCGCTCGAGTTGGAACATAAGGCAATGTGGGCATGCAAGAAGCTAAAGTTTGATTTAGCAAGTGTGGGGAAAGTTCAAAAGCTACAATTGAATCAGTTGGTCGAATGGTGAAGGGATGCCTATGAAAATGCCAAGATCTATAAGGAGAATACCAAGAAGTGTCATGATGACCGCATAAATGACCGGACATTCACCGAAGGTCAACAAGTATTATTATTTAACGCTCGTTTGCGATTTTTCCCAGGAAAATTGAAGTCTCACTGGTCTGGGCCATTCTGAATCAAGACTATCTTTCCTCACGACGCAGTGGAACTAACAACTTTAGACGGGAACAACGCGTTCAAAGTCAATGGTCAACGAATTAAGCCTTACTACGAAGGCGACTTCGAGCGACGCATGGACACCATTGACTTGGGCAAGCAGGATTAAACCGCTTGTGGGGGAAGCGATTGCGGTAATTCTGAGAACTTCTTTCAATTAGCATCCCTATCTATGTTTACTTGCTTTCTTTACAGTTTTCTTTTACTACTTTCTAAATCACGTTATTTACTGCTTTTTAGGAGTAGCATTTAATGCTTTCTGTAATTCTGTTCAATTTAATTTTTCATGTCATGTTTAATTCCTTTAATTTGTATACATTAGTGGCGTTGTTCTTTAATTTTGTGAATGATTGGATGAAACATTAGACACCGCAAAGTCTTTTCGACTTGCGTTTTTTATGACTTAAAAAGAAAAATTAAAAATTGGTATGTAACGTGATGATGGGTGCATTGTGTGTTAACAAAAGACATCTTGAGTCCATTACACCTAAATGCATTGCGTTGAGGGGTGTGTTGCGCGCGTATGTGTTCTTTTCCTGTCCTTAGCAAAATGCACTATGTTGAGGTAGTGTTGCGCTGGTAGAAATACTGTGCGCCCGATCCTCCAGAAATGCGTTGAATTAAGGGGTGTGTTGCGGGAGTGCATGCGTTATTGCCCGTCCTCTGCAAAAATGTATTTGCGTTAATAGAAGTGCGGTGTTAATTTTTAGCATGAACCCATCTGAATCAAATTAAAAAAGATAACATCTCTATTCTTTGATTCTTTGAACAGGAAACAATTTTGTATTGCATTAATTTTTAATTATTTGTATACCGTGTTAATATTCAATACAAATGAGTACAGATTCACTCCTTTTGCCTATACCTTTTTCTTTATCATTCTTTGACAACATTTGCGATATTCTAATCTTTTATTTTTGCGTTCTTCATTGTGTTGCTGTGATGTAATATATGTTTATACTTAGAAACATTTCCCATACTTTGTAAATTCTGACTAACACTTAGTTAATTCTTAGTTTAGTAGTACTTTACCTTTTATCTTTCAAAGTTCTACTCAAACCTTCTTTTTGAAATTTTTATTCTAAGTGTTTGTCTAGTCTATCCAAACAACGCAATGAGAACCTTGCTCTTCTTTAAATTTGGAGTAGGGAAGGCTGAGATATAAGATCAAGAATATGCGATCCTTCAGAAAATGCGTTCATATTTCAATATAATATAATATATTTAATAATAGCGCAAGGGAAAACCTCAAAAATAATCTCAATTGATAAGAGTTCAGTTGTGAAAGGAGCTTGCTCGTAATTGGATGTTCGTATGACACCCGTAGGAGCAAGCCAAAACGAAGGTGGGTTTCCAAGAACAACACAATATGAAAAAAAAAAAAAGAAAAAAAAAATAATAAGAGAATGCAAGGGACAATTCCTCTGCATATCATGAGTTAAAGTTGAAATTAGCACACTACCGTAGTTGGATGTTCGCATGACACCCGTGGAAACAAACCAAAACGAAGAGTGTAACCATGACCAACAGTCTCTAATAAATGACACAAAGTTTGACCAACACATATAGACATATCAAGTTGTTTTGACAAAGAAGAGATAAACATTCTATTTTAAAAACTAAAAAAACATCTTTGAGCAGAATTTTGCTATATAGAAGAATAAAGTAGGGCTTTCTTAAGAATTATCAAGGATAGAAGGAAATTGCGTTGTTAAGAAATGTGCCTAAGTGTAACATTCAGAGCAACCAATCGACGCAACAATATAGGATAGGAATTGAGCATTATTACCTTAGTAGAAGATATGCTTGAGAACAAGTATATATCTAAATTTGGGGGTGTGATAACTTGTAGAAATACAAGTTATTTATGCTGCCTTATTCAGATATTGCGGCCAAAAGAGAGTAAATATGCGTCGATTGTATGAAAATTAGCTCAGAAATATAATAAATATAAATTATCGTAAATACACCCACTAGCATCATTAAGATGGTAGAAGATGATATTTCTACTTTGTTTTGCAGGAAACCAAGTCACCACTTGCGATCAAGGCTGAAACAGAACAACTCATCTCTGTCACATTGTGCCCGCCAATCAACAATGAAGAGATGATTAATGCAATGACGGCACAATCCGACAGTCGATCCCGAGCTAAATGTCAACCGCATGTGGTAATAAAAACAACACCGCATGCGAGCACCCGATCGAAAGATGCAGTTGAGCAACGCAAAAGCGGAGGATTGTGACATGTGTACAACTAACCGTTGTGCAGATTTGACGGTCTGATTGCATAACAGAAGGAATATTTATTCCTCCATCTTCGGAATTTCCATAACAATAAGTGGGGTCCACAAGCCAAGAGTTAAAGCTTTTCACCTATAAATACCCCTATAGAATTCAAAGAAGATATACTTGATACGGGTATACTTAATACGAGGGCTAATTAATGCTAGATTATTGAGAGAGAGGCTGAGCTGAGTACTGATCGGAAGAAATCTGGGAAGAGAAGAGACAAGACCAAGAGGTGAGTCTCAGTGCAATTCTACCAAATCCCTACCGTGAAGTTCTGTGCTTAGATCCCTGCTATCGAATGAGCAAGCCTGAGAAGGAAGCTCATCTTTCCGCACGATCCATCCACGCCAGTAAGCAAATCTCCATCCAGATCGGCGCCAAGATGTTGGCGCTTATTTGTATTTGTTTCTAACTCTATTTCATCAATTGTATTTCATTCTCTTAATCTCTTCATTCACAAATCAAATAGTTTTATTGAATGTCTCGATCATTTTCATTTCCACTTCTCGGTCTATTTTCGTTCCTCCATTAATTATTTTCTCCATGAAGTTTTCTTAATCCCTTGGTAATTAATATGAATTAAATGAGTAACTTAATCTGTGATAAAGAGATAAATGTGTTTAGCTAAGGCATGCTAGACAGCATCTTTACCTATGAGAGCATAAATGAAGATGCCATTCTGATCTGTCGAGAGAAGGTTAGAAGAATGCATTAACTAGAGCAAGTAGTACTTCCAGAGATGGAAGAAACCTTGCGTTCATTACGTTTGTCCCTGTTTCACCACAGAGATGTGGGAACGCGGCCGATCACCGAGAGGTGTACGCCAAAGGAAAAGCAGAACCGTACCTATATCTTTAACGCAATGAAGGACCTTGCGATGTTTGTATTAATTATCTTTTCTCTTTCTGCTTCACACATAAGACTTGCCACCACATAACACGATCTATGTAGATTCTTCACAGTCAGTCTCACCCTCAGTATCTTGTATCATGAAACCTGTATCTTGTACCATCTTAGCTTAGGTTTATTTTATCGCAATTTACTTCTACCGCAATTTACTTTATTGCCGCATTTTTATTGCTTAATTTTACTTTCATCGCAATTTACTTTATCGCATTTTTAAATACCTGTACAAACAACCCCTTTATTAATTTGAAAAACCCCTAGTCGCATATATCACAAACATAATGCAATAACCTCAAAAACAGTCCTTGTGTTCGACATCGGATCACACTGAGAAACTTGCGGTGAAATTATACTTAGTTTCAACGCAAGGAAATTTGTGACAATGCACAACATACTACAAGAACATTCATTAATAACGCATATCTAGAAGTAGTATCGTCTATCATTGCATAAAATTTGCATTACAAGTTTATGGCATGGACTTGTAGCTTAGATTAAAATTATGTCATCATGTACCTATTTCAAAATGTCCAAGAATTTATTAAATTTTGTATCCTGGTTTGCCTTCTGCAATCTCTAGGGGAAGGGTATCGACGATTTGTACAACGACACTGTATTTTTTTCCTTTACGACTATTGACGTCTCGCCTTCATCTTTTTTTCTGTCTTTTTCATATATCTTCTTCTTTTCTGTAGCTATTGGAGTCATTTCTTCCTTAAACTTGATAATTGTTGATCATTTATCTTGGCTTTGTTTTTGTTCACCAGGCATATTTGGTCTTTCATATTCAAGTCTCCTTCTGAGTGTGACAGTCTTACAATGCTCCTTTCCATTTGATTTTGCTGCCTTTGTGCTATTTGGCAGAGTCCCTGTAGGTCTACTTTGTATCTCTTTAGCTAACTGCCCGACTTGCATCTCCAAGTTATGAAGAACAACATCAATTCTTGCCATATACTCTTTCAGTAAATCTGCCATTGCACGAATTTTCTCAAGAGGAGGTGCTGCCAACTGGACTCACGGATATTGTTCCAATGCTTGCGGGAATCCTGGTGGAGTCATCCTTGCCTATTGTTGAGATGTAATTGCACCGTTGTTAGACTTTGCCCATGCAAAATTCATGTGTGATCTCCATCTTGGTTGTGAGTATTGGAATAAGGATCCCAATGCTCTTGCACCTTCTAATAACCTACATAACACACCAATTGGGAGTTATATATACATTCACTAGATAAATTATTAGCATTACAAAATTCACAAGTTTGAGTTTGAGGTTCAGCTTGGACAATTGTCACTTTTTATGGTCCCATCATAAAATAACTCATGACGTTTGGGTCTAATTATTATAAATTATATTGTGATGCTTGGCCTAAATATTGGTTTGCCCATAATCTCTGATTGTTAGATTTAGATTTAAGAGAGAATTAGAATGTTGGGTTTTATATCCTAAAACTCGTGGTTTGTAAACAATAAACTTATTCTGTAAATCGATAAAGTTATTATTGAATATATGAATTGCTTATTTTACTTTAGAAATAAATCCAATAAACTAAAAGATCCATGACTATTACATGAGTACTTGAACTTTATGTGGAGATATAAGAGTGGATCAGGTTCGAGTAAATAGTCAAAATGATCTATAGCATACAAATAAGGATAGGTGCCTTATTCTGGTAACACTATTGGATGTGGCTCAGTCTATAGTTGTTACAATTTGTTATAAAGTGTTACAAACGAAGCGATCTTGATTCGTTCATGTATTTACATGAATAGCGGAGGCGTCCTATGCAATTAGTTTGCATAAGATCGTTCCAAGAATTAAGTCACTCTTACTTTATAACGTTGTTTACTTTATAACGCTATTTATTTTATAACACAATTTAAGACTGATAATTTCAAGGCGATGACCTATGTAATTTGACCTTAATCCTGAGCTAACTATGAACTCTTGTTTACTCAGGATTATCCTTAGATTTGCATGGGTGAGCGTTGACTCAACAACGTCGGCTCAATAAGCCTCCCGTTTCAAGGGTAAGACTGGGTAGATAGTTGGGGACATAGGTTGCAAGACGGAATTCACTCCTACTCGCTTTTAGGATAGTAGAGAGGTTATTCCCTTAAGTGCTAACTCCGGGTCTTGAACAAGGTGCCCCACCCTCTCATTGACCTGAGAGAGGCTTGGTTTAATGATTAGATCAAAAACCAATTGTTCATTAGAGAATCAACGGGACTTAAGGAGCAAGATGTAATCTTGGGGGTAAAACAGCTT
Organism: Benincasa hispida; assembly: GCF_009727055.1. Classification (NCBI taxonomy): domain Eukaryota; kingdom Viridiplantae; phylum Streptophyta; class Magnoliopsida; order Cucurbitales; family Cucurbitaceae; genus Benincasa; species Benincasa hispida. Next base: position 45,470,699 of record NC_052356.1, on the reverse strand, counting down.
TTGACCCAGCCGTTATTACGAACAACCTATGAAGGGTTAACTTACTAATCATGGTTATATCAAGTGAACATAATATATCTACAGTGAGGGGAATGCAACTACTGGGCTTTAATGGAGTGACCCGGTAGTTAACGAATGGTGGTTAATTAAGTTAAAGAGTTTAACCGGTTAATCGCATATCGTTGGAGCCCATGATTTATAGGTCCATGAGGTCACCCTACTAGCTCATATCGGACTAAACCTTAAAGCAATGTGACAAACGAATTTGAAGTGTTCAAATTCGATTTTTTTGGAGCAAAGCGTTAAATATATACGATATATTTAACCTAATATTTAATTGTGAATTAAACATAAAGAGAGAGAAAATATGAGATATTTAAATAAGATTTAAATATCAAGATTATGAATAGTGATTCATATTGATTGGGATTTTTGTTTGGATTGTGATATTAAATTGAATAATTAAATTGTTTAATTAATTATTTAATATTAATTTAATTTTAAAATTGATTATTAGAATTAATTTTGAAATTAAATGAAATTGGTCAAAATTGCATTAAAAGTCAAATTGTTGACTAGGTAAAAAATGGAATAGAAGTCAAATTGTTGACATTTGACTTTTGAAAGTCAAAAGGTCAAATTTGTTGACTTTGGACTTTGAGAGTCAAATTTTGACCAAGCTAGTGGAAAGATCCAACATTTGTGAGTGGGAAATGCCAACTTTTGCATGGCTAAGTGTTGTCTTCATTCGAAGACACTTGTCCCACTAAATCCCACTTTGAGTTAGTAGATTTTTTAATGTCATATTCTCATTAAACTCAAAGCTACATGTGTTTGCATGTAATGGTCTTTAAAAAGGGAGTGTTTAATGAATTTTAAAACTCTTGGCCTTAGTTGAAATTGATGAGATTATGTGATAATCTCATTCCTTTTTGCTCTAAAAGTTTTAACCTCTTTCTTCTCCAAATTAGTCACTCACTGGATCCCCCATCTCATTCTAAGGCTTGAGAATAGTCAGGAAGACTCTCGTGGTGGTCTACGAACCGTTCGTGAGGAGATTGGAGCTAATTTGGAGAAGAATCATAGTCTACAAAGGTTGTATACTTTTCCCCTTTTGCTTGTTATTTTTTTGCATGCTTATCTTTATAATTAACCTAATTAGAGTACTTAAGATCCGTTTTCTTTCGCTGTGCAGTGTTCGTTCTATCAAGGAAATGTTGGAAAACTACAACTGAAAAGAACTTGGAATCAATCCTCAAGTTCCAAGTCTTTCCCTAGGATGATTCCCCTTTTTTCAAGGTGAAATCATTCTTCGATACATACTTTCGTGGGAAGAGGTATCCTAGAGTTGCTACATCTCAGAGGAACTTTCAGTCTTGAGACTATTGGCTTGAAACGCTGAGAAAATACACAAGAGGTTATTGTAAAGTGATAGAGTTGTTTGTGAAATGAAGGGTTTCCATCCCTTTTATAGGCACCAAAGTAGTTTGAGAGGGCCTAAATTCAAGCTCTGAACGATCCCAGGCGAAATCGGGGCTACCCAACTGGGTTAAAACGTAAAAACTGCACCTGCTTTTGATTGGATCAAATTCTGGAAATTAGGGCTCATTAATGCAAGCGCATCATTATACTACTGTGGGCGCATCAGATAGAAAATCTATAGAAACAACCTATAACTTGCCAAAATTCACCAGATCAGTGCCAATTTATCAAATAACAACATTTAAGCACAAATCCATTTTTCAAAGTAAAAGGTTACAAATAAATGCTAAAAAGCATGCATTTCATGGCATGAATCAGCGATGAAGTCTAAATCGATGTCACTAAAAGTTTCTGTAACATGTTAACCCGCATCACAGAAAGTTCATAGTTTTTAGTAACATACTATTGCGACACTAAAAGATTTGTTTTTTAAAAAAAATGAGATATAGTTTAAAAAAAAAAAAAAAAAAAAAAAAAAAAAAAAAAAAAAAAAAAAAAAAAAAAAAAAAAAAAAAGAAGCAAAAACTAAGAAAAAAAATAAAATGAAAAAATGAAAATAGGGAGGGAAGAAGCAAAAATCAAAGAAGAGAAATAAAATAAAAAGACAAAAAAAAGTTGTACAACAAAATAAGACAAGGGAGGGCGAAATTAGAAATTAAAAAAAAAATCAAAGATTGACTAGTCAACTCATCCATATTTGCAAATATTTTAAAAATATAATATATTTTTAGATTTTTTCTCTTATTCTGCTATGCATTACAAATATCCAAAAAGAAAAATGAAAATAAAAGAAATCCTAACCTTTTCCTTATTCATTTTCCATTTGTTTTGCAAGACACTAAAGAAGCATCGGTCACCATCTTCGTCAGGGGGTCCACTGTCGTTCGCCTATAGCGGTTCGTCGAAGTCTATCTTGCTTCATGGGTCACTCGTGCCTACAGAGGTCACCATTCGCCTACTCGAGACGATGCTCACCGTGGGTCGTCGATTTCACTCGCATCGTCGCTTCCAGTTGCCAATCACAATCTTCTTTCTTTTTCTTGTAGTGCCCTTATTGATGGAATACACAAGCAAGCAACGGAAGCAAACATAATCAATAAGCACTCTAATTGCATTTAGTTGAGTTCTAAGGTATGCTATTTCAAAAAAACTAAAGTGGGTTTCAAGTTGAACTTACCTTTGATGAAATCTTTCAATTCCAAGCTACTCTTCACTCCAAATCAGCTTTAAATCGACAGTAAACCACCAAAAGATCTTCTCTACTATTCTCAGCCTTGAATTTGAGTGGTGGAACTCAAATTTGAGTGAATTTGGTAAAGAAAATTGTGGGTTTATGTGAAGAAGAAGATGAATACAGCTGAAACGTTTTTCAGCAATCAATACCCCCTTCATCAGTCAAATTGATCAAGTTTTTATCATCCTCAACATGCAGGCTATCTTGGAGAATGCAGAATCCACCTCAACCTTGAAGCTTAAGTGGGATTTGTGTGTTGATTTAGAAGGAAACACCTCCTACTATAAAAAAAGTGGGGTGTTTCCACTAAATCAACTATTTTCCATTTTTCTGATTTTTTTTCTTTAATTAATTCAGAATTAATTTTAAAAAAAAATCTTAAGTTCAATTACTAAAATTGAAGTAAAAATATAAAATTAATTTTATTTTTAATTAATTAAATATATTTAATTATTTATTTAATTTAATATCAAATATCACATTAATCACACATCTAATTTCCAACATGAATCTTATTCATATAATTAATATTTAAATCAATATTTAAACATTATAAACTCTCCAATTTTGTTAATTTCAGCAAATTAAATGTTAATTATATCGAATATAAGTAAACAAATTCTAATTTGATATTGGATTTATTCAAACTCAAAACCCTAATTTCAATTTGAAACAAATTGATATCATTCCAAATTCACTCAATTTAATAATTCAAGGTGTTTATGTTTTGCGAGCTAGTAGAGGGACCTTATGGACCTACAGAGATGAGCTCCAACAATTAAGATTATTTAGCTAAAACTCTTTAAACCGGATTACTCAGTACTTGTTATCAAGTTAGACCACCATAGTTCGATAGTTGCACTCGCCCCACTGTAGATATATTTGTGTCCACATGTTATAACCATAACCAGTAAGTCGACCCTTCATAGGTTGTTCGTAATAACGGCTGGGTCAATATGTTGTTTTACCCCCCGATATTATGTCTTGTTCCTTAAGTTCCCACTGATCCTTTAATGAACAATTGTTTTATGATCCAATCACTAAACCGGATCCCTCTCGGGCCAGTGAGAGGGTGGGGCCTCTTATTCAAGACCTAGATTAAGTACTTAAGATAACAACCTTTCTCCTATCCCTAAATCGGGCAGGCATGAATTCTGTCCTGCACCCTTTGTCCCCAACTATCTACCCAATCTTACCCCTGAAATGGGAGGCTTATTGAGCCGGTTCCGTTGAGCCAACCCTCACCCATGCAAATTTAAAGATAATTCTGAATAAACAGGAGTTCATAGTTAGCTCAGGATTAAGATCGAGTTACCTAGGTCATCTAAGCGAAATAGTCAGTCTTAAATAGTAAACATCATTATATATTAATATTGACTTATTTCTTGATCTGATCTTATGCAAACTCATTAAATAAGAAGCCCCCACTTCTCATGTCAATACATGAACGAATCTGGATCACTTCATTTGTAGTATCTTTACAACAACTTGTAACAGCTATAGAGTAGGTTGTATCTAATAGTGTTACCAGAATAAGGTACCCAACCTTAATCATATAGTATATACCATTTTGGCTATTTACTCAAACTTGATCCATTTTTATGTCTCTACATAAAGTTCAAGTACTCATATAATAGTCATGAATCTTAGTTTATTGGATTTAGTCTTTATGAATGCAATTAATAGATTCAATAACTTTATTGAAGAAATGTTGAATAACATCTTTGTTGATGATAGAATATGTTTAATTTTACAAACTGCGAATTTTAGAACATACAACCCAACACTTATGCATTTTTTCTTCTTCTCTACGACGACAATCGTCTTTCTCTAGCAACTTTGGACAATTTTCAACAATGATATGAAAAACCCACACTATTTTGCTCAAAATCTAACATTGTTTTTTATTATGTCTTATTTACTAAAAATAAGAGTGTTCTAGAGGTCAGATTAACAGCTTTCAAATTGGAATTTCTCTGTGTTTGAGTATGGGGGATTTAATGTGCTTTTTAGTCTAATTTGTCCACTGTTTTTTCCATTCAGGTAGTAAAGATAGTAGAAAAGGAATGGAAGAACATGACAGAGAGGAGTAGAGAGGTTGAACTCTTTTCCTTGCAATTGGTTTTTCAATAGCAAGCTGCATTGTTTTCGTCTATGTTGTTGGATTATATTGCCTTTATTTTTTACTATTTTTCATCTCTACTTTTGGAATTGAACTAAATTTTATTAAAGAAAAATTGTTGTATTTTTTCTGAAGAAATCCTGTAGAAGTCAAACATAAGAAAGACCAACAACCAAGTTACAAATATGGGACTGATGTTTCTTAAATGGTAAATGTCTACTTCATTCGTCTCTAGGTGCTTTTGGTTTTTACTTGCCACTGTCATCAGATGTCTGTTTGGATTTATGCAATACTTTTGGGATTATTCTCAACAAGTTCGAGTAAAACACTTGCTCTTCCAAATGATCCCACCCTCTTAACTTTCACGCTCGAGGACCATCTTTCTAAAAGGGAGAATAGGCTTCTTTGGATGAACTTCATTAGAGGTTTTTTTAATTTCTGACAAGAAAGGAATTGTTGAAATTGAAATCGTTTCTTAACTTTTTGGATGAACTTTAAATTCCTTTAGGTGAGGTATTGCTCCTCTTTTATATTTCATAATTTTAAGCGTTCGAATTAGATTATAAGTCCTTGGAATTCTTCGTTTGTTATGGTTGGGACAATTTCAAAATATTTAGTTAAGGTTCTATAGGTCTTAACATGTTTTGAACTGTTTCAAATCGATTGAAGTATCTTAGATTAGTCATTGAGTGTCTTGAGAATTTACTAAATTAGTTTTGCATAATTTTAATTGTTTCTGCTAAATAAAAATATGTGATTTATTTTAATTGCTTTATAATTGTTCCTAATACTTGCTTATGTTTGAAGCTTTAAATTCGTTTCAAACTTCTTCGGTTACTTTTCAACTAGGTCCCAAATCATTTTCGGTATGTTTTAGGTGTTAAAAATATGTTAAGATCCTTAAGAGTTCAATTAATGTGCTATAAAGTAGTTTATAACCCTTGGGAACTCTTTTTGTAGTTCAAGATTAGTTCGAAGTGTTTAAACTAATTATTAAGGTTGTTAAGGTAAGAACATCTCTCCTAAACATTAGTGTTGTTTGATTAAGATTATTGGACTAAGTTTAACCTCTACAACTATTTCTTGTTGTTTAGGAAATCTTGCAATTGTTTTAGGAGTATAAGGTAGTTCAAACTAGCATGATATGTTCCCTTTAAAATATAATATTTTAATACATTATTCTTAAAGCTCTAGTTTTTTCTAAAGTGTTAGATTAGAATACGTGTTAGAATGCTCTAACTATCCTGCAGTTATGGTAGTTTTTTTCATGTGAATTTGTTGATAACTTGTGTATGTTTCCATTAAGTTGTATGCATTTATAAATTTTTTTTTTTGGTCTATATTTATATATTTTGCCAAATGAAAATGGTTTTTATTAGTTTTCTTTTTTAGTTTGATAGAATTACTTAGTAGCTTTCTATTGAGTTATCTTTTTTTTTTTTTTTTAGTTTTGATAAATTGTTTACATTGAGATGTTTAAGGTGTTTATTGAATAATTCATCTTAGTTCAAGAGTTTTAATATCTTATTGACTTTATTTTTTTAATACGTTGAGTTTTTTTTGTTTAATTATTATAAGTTTTTTTTACGTCTATGCATTTTCCAAGTGAATTTAGTTCTATGAGTCGTTTTCTTAATTTTGATAGGCTTACTTGCTTAGATTGATAACTTTGTTTATAGTTTCAATTGAGTTGTTATGTCTATATGTTTATAATTTTTTTTTTTTGGTATATGTTTAGGCATTTTGCCAAATAAATTTGGATCCATTAGTCTTTTTTATTAATTTTGATGAGCTTACTTGTTTGGGTTGATAAGTTTGTTTATGGTTTTCATTGAGTTGTTTGTATTTACAAGGTTATAAGCAAAATTTTGGTTAATAAGGAAGGTTTCTATGAAAGAAGAGGTGGGTGTTTGATGGATTTTAATTTTTGGTTCCATTTCAATTAAGGTGGTGGTTTGATAATTATTTGACGGTTCCTTTAATATGGAATTAAAAGGTCGTTGCTCAAGATTTTGTTTTGTTTGAGTTACTTTCATGCTTTTTATTGATGAGTTTTGTTTTGTTTTGTTTGAGGTCATTGCTTTGTTGATGATTTTTCTTTATTTTCAAATGTCAAGCTTGGTTTTGATATTTGTTATACAAGATGGTTGTACTTTTGAACATCTCCTCCCCTCATTGTATTTAGAATAGTTCTTTGAGGTCATTGCTATGTTGATGAGTTTTCTTGAAATGTTGAACATAATTTTGGTGTTCGTTCAATAAGATGGTTGTGCTTTTAATATGTCATTTATGGTTTTCATATTAAAGTGTCCCAACAAGTTTTCTTGAATTTATATCCTCCACCCACATTGTATTAAGGGATAGTTCTTTGACGGTCCCTTTAATATGTCATTAAAAGGTCGTTGCTGAAGGTTTTGTTTTGTTTGAGTTACTTGGACGGGTTTTCTTGATTATTTTTGTTTTGCTATGTTTGAGTTACTTTGATTGGTTTTGTTTAATTCTGTTATCCTCATGTGCTTACATACTTCACTTCTTTATTTGTTAGATTTAACGTCCCGTTGGTCTTCAATACAAGATTTTGATGTTGAATTTGAATGGAAATGGAAAGTGTTTGGGTTGGTATTTTATACTTTTGTTTCAAAATGATGTTTCTGTTGGATTGGTTTCCTAAATCTCTTTGTTCTTGTAGTTTGTAAACTTATATAACTAAATTGTTGTTAATAAATAAAAATTATTTTATTTTGTGCATTAACTCAATCAAATAAACAAAGGTCCAAGGTTATTTTATGTAACTTGAACAGTATGTGGTAGATATACAAGAGGATTATGTTCAAGTAATAACCTAAATGTTATGTAGTATATGAATAAGGTTGGGTGTCTTATCTTGATGACACTATGGATACAACCCACTTTGTAATTGTTATAACTGATGTAAAGTGTTACAAATGATTTGATCTTAGTTCATTTATGTGGAGACATGTGGAGTATACTATACAAAGAGTTTGTATGAGATTGGACCGTGAAATTGTTAGTCTTTCTTTATAACGTCGTTACTTAAAAAGACTTACATTTCACTAGATGATCATGGGTAACTTGACCTTAATCCTAAGTGAGTTGTGAACTCCTTGCCTATGAGGGCAATCTTTTGATCTGTATAGGTGAGAGTGGCTAGGTTCGCCAACTCAATATGCCTACCCTTTTAGGGATTTTTTCGAGTGAGGAGCTAAAAACACAACTATACAAGATGAAATTCACTTCTTCCCAACCATAGGGAAAGTAGATGAATTGCTTCCTTAAAAACTGATTTCGGGTCTTGAACAATGAGGGCCCTTACCCCCTCACTAGCCAAAGAGGGGTCTAGTTTATAGTTCGATTGTAACTAAATTTTCATTAATAGGATCAATGGTACTTAAAGAGTTAGATATAATTATAGAGGTAAAACGGTAATTTGACTCAGTTGTAGTTACGAGCAATTCGTGAATGGTCGGTCAACTTACTATTAGTTGGTTATGTCCATGGACACGGAAATAATCTATAGTGTGAATAATGCAACTGTTAGTCTTTAATGGAATGACCAATAGTTAATGAATATTGATTAATTTAGTTAATTAATCTCATTTCATTCGAGTATCTAATCGGTAAGCCCATAAGTCCTCTTATTAGCTCAATAAGGGTTAAATTAGAACCAATTAATTCTGGATTAATTTGAATTGTTCAAATTAATTAAAGAAAATTAATTGTATGAGATGTAATAAATATAATATATATGTATACATTTTAATATAAAGTTTAATGGGAGAGATAAATATTTGAATATGTGAATCAAATATTAACTATATGAATATAATTCATATAAAATTATAGGATAAAGTTTATATGAATATGATTCATATTCAAACTATATGTTAAAATGAATGTAATTAAATATAATTCATATTAAAACTATAGGTTATGTGAGAAATTATTATTTGGATATGATTCAAATACATGACATTTATATTACATATGATTTAATATAAAGTGTTAATTTAGTTATACTAAAACTGGTTTTAATATACTTAAACTAAGAAAAAAACTCCTATTTCATCGTGTAATTAGAGGAGTTATTTTGATAACTCCTCCCTTCCTTCTCTAGCATAACTTGACATATGCAATTTTGAAGGAAGAGGCAATACGTTGTTTTTGCTCTTTTTCTTGATACTTTCTTTTTGAACTCTCTCAAGAAAACATCAATTCCCTCACTAAAACTTTAATAAGATGAACCCATAAATCATTCTTGATTCTCACTTTGAGAATTGTGAGGAACGCTTAGTTCAAGGAATGAAGAGCAATGTTCGTTTGTTCGAGAGAGATCAAACTCAAAGTTGTTCGGGATTTGGAGAGGAGTTATCGTGAGGAAAAGTCTTCAAAGGTAAGTTTCTCTTGAAATCTTTTCTATTTCACGGTAGTATGCTTATATCGATGTTTATTCTATCTGTTTCTTCTCTATATTTCATACATTTCAAAATTGAATTCCAAATGCACAGCGTTCAAACGCTTCCGCGATAAATTTGATTACTTCAGTTTCATGCTTCAAAGACCTTTTGTAGGAATTTTTGTTATGCAAACTAATGTTATCTGGTGTTTGGTACTAATTTTGTTCATCGTTTGCCAAGACAAAGATGTGTTAGGCTCAATTTCCAAGGACGTGCCATAATTACATAAAATTAAAATTTCAATATACAACTACTTTACTAAGTTTACTTACATCTTGTAGAAAAAATTATTTTGAAAATATTTTATATTTATTTTTGTTTAAATATCACAGTTGTATGAAAATTTACTAATTAGTTAATAATAAATACTTATTTGCCCATTTTCAGCTTCTTAATCAGCTAAGGTTATAAGTTATATTTTTAAATTATCGTTTAAATGGTTCATACATTTTTTTTCAGATTTCAAATAATATATTTAAAAAAAAAAAAAGAATAGCAACATATTTTTTATAAGAACTAAAAAAACTTATTTATTGGACTATATTTATTTAAAAAGAATACGTAGTTAGTAATAACTAATATAGTTTAACATAAAATTAATTATAAAATATATTCTTGTTTTTGTTATTGATATTAGAAAATAATAGAAAAAACATTCTAAGATTACTTTAGCATGTGAAAAATAAATCATAAGTATAAATATTTAAAACACCATGAAAAAAAATATTATTATAAAAATATGAAAATTCATGTGTAATTATATGGAAAAGAAAAAATAATAAATAACAATTTCTTATAGAATTTGAATATTTTAAATTTTAGATTTATGAAGTGGAAGGAGACTCGAATATCCTGAAGTAAAAAATATATATACAAAAAGTAATAAAAATAAAATTCAAGATATTCTTAAAAAAAGAAATAATAATAATAAAAAGAAATAAGATATGTTTATACACAAATTCTTTAAAATAAATTTACATTTTTTCACTTGACAATTATAAAAAAAATTATATCATTTTTTTAAAAAATAATAATAATATCATCATACAGTTCATGAAACAAATTAAAAATATGCATATGAGTATGATTCAACATATGCATTGTATGTAGTCCTTTCTTTCTTCTAATTTCTTCTAATTTTGGAGTATGATAAAATGAAAAATTACCGTAATTAAAAATATTTGAGTTTCTTTTGTGAAAGGTTTCAAATATATCTTCCACCTATGCTAGATCTCTATTCAATCTTTCCATCGTCATTGAAGTAAGCAAGCGCACGACTTTCTTCTTTTATGTACTTTTGTTTGTATAGAATTTTAAGCCAAGTCGTCTCAATTTACACATTCACATCACCTAATAATGAGTTTTAGTTGGAAAATAAAAAATGGTGAAAAAAACCGTTACAAAAACTCTTGAAATTTCAAATCACTAGAACTATCTAATTAATTATAATTAAAAGTAATATTTTAATATATTATTGTAAAAGATGAAAAAGCAGAAATTGTATCAATTATTATTATATTTAAAAAATTGATTTTAACTTATATCACCACATAATTAATGTAATAAACTAATTATTGCGGAATTAATTAATATAAACAACTAATCATATTTTGTGGTTATATTTATTACTTCTCTTTTATTACGTGCTTAAAGTACCATTTAATTTACGTCTTTTTAGAATCTATTTAATGTAGGTTAACATTTTTTCAATTATGTCCAAAAAAAAACATTAATAAAAAAATAAATAAGTTACATTTTTTAAGTTAAATAATAAAACAATTACTAAAGTTAATGTTAATCGCATTTTTTGTGGTTGTATAAATTAAAGTAAGGGTATTAATTGTCTAAAAAAGTTTTTAAAAAATAGTTGCTTTTTAATATATTATAGATTATAAATATACCACTGTAGGTAAATTGTCATGGAATTAGCAATTTAATTCTTATATACTTTAGTTGGTAAAAATTTAACTCCTAAACTTTTAGATATGTACCCATTACTTTACAATGTGTTAAGATTTATTCTTTATTATAGAAATATTATTAAGATTTAATGAAATTTCTAATCTGTAGATCGATAGACTTTTTAAGGATCAAACTCGTTTATAAATTATAAAAAAATACAAAAACTAAAGTCTCCTTTGGTTACCATCGGTTTTTTGTTTTTGAAATTTAAGGATATAAACACTTATTTCACCTCTAAATTTCTTGCTTTATTATCTCTTTTCTATCAATGTTTTATAAAATCAAGCCAAAAATTAAAGAAAATAGTTTTTTAAGACTTGTTTTTATTTTTTAAATTTGTCTAATAATTCAACTTTTTTACTTTAGAAAGATGAAAACCATTATAAGAAATTAAGAGGATATAAGTTTAATGTCAAACAAAAAAATCAAATGGTCATCAAATGAGATCTAATGAGATCTATATATACTATTTCTACTTATTAATGGTTTAAAAAACGAAGTCATATTTTAAGAACTAAAAACATTAACTTTCAAAAAGTTATTTTTGTTTTTTGAATTTGGCTAAAAATTCAACCATTATACTTTAAAAAAATGCAAACCATGGTAAGAAATATGGATGAAATAGACTTAAATTTTTTAAAAAAATAATTAAAAATTAAATAGTTACCAAATAGAGCCTTAGTGATAGAATAAGTGTTTATAAAATTCTCAATTTTCAAAAACTAAAAACTAAAGCACCATTCGGTAACTATTTTGATTTTTTATTTCTTATTTTTGAAAATTAAGCATACAAAATACTACGTTCACATCCAAATTTCTTCTTTTGTTATCAAATTTTTGTTGATATTTAAAAAACCAAGTCAAAATTAGAAAACTAAGACCATGTTTAATAACCACGTGTTTTTTGTTTTGGTTTTTTAAATAAGTCTATTTTCTTTCCATTTCTTACCATGATTTGCATCTTTTTAAAATACAATGGCTGAATTCTTAGCCAAATTCAAAAACAAAAGCAAGTTTGTATAAGTTATTTCTTTTCTAGTTTTTAAAAATTGGCTTAGTTTTTTAAATCGTTGGTAAAAATAACAAAGAAAGAAATTTGGTGGTGGAAATAGTGTCTATTGACCAAATTTTCAAACATAAAAAACCAAAAAATGAATGGTTACCAAATGGGGGCTTCATTTTTTGTTTTTGGTTTTTGAAAATTAAGCCTAGACTTAGACACTAGTTCCATCTCCAAATTTCTTTATTTGTCATCTACTTTTTATTAATGGTTTAAAAACCAAGCTAAATTTTGAAAAAAAAAAAAAAAAAAAACTTTTAAAAGCTTGCTTTGTATTTGAAATTTAGATAAGAATTCAAATATTGTATTTATGGTGCAAACCATTGTAAGAAATGGGAAGAAAATAAATTTGATTTTAAAAAAAGAAATAGTTATCAAACGGATTTAAATTTTTAGTTACTAGAGGTATTTTGGTCCCAACTTCAACAGGGTGGAATCTGCTATATAGCTCACTCTATTTTTGGAACTCCAAATGTAATAGTTATTCTTTCTAACTATTATAACTTACAATTAACATTACTATTTTAAATAATTATTTGTTACAATATTTACTATTTGTTACCCATCCTCCCTATTTTTGTATTATAGTGTTTACAACAACTATATAACTCATATTAAAATAGTTTGCACCCAACACATAGACTATTATAATTATTATAGCCCATAGACTAGGCATTCCAAACACTTCTATAAAATTTAGAAACTACAGATAAAATTATTACCAATTAAAGTTCGGAGACTAAAATGTTAATTAGATATAATTTTAAGAACAAAAGTGTATTTTTAACTCATTTATATTAGTTAAGAAAAACTTATTTATATTATTTTTATAACATGTAATATTACTTATTTCTATTTTCATCTTCGATTCTAGTCCTCTCTTCTCTTTTCATCATCCCCTCCCTCGTTATTAGTCTCTTTTTTATAGGCAGGTGAATCAAAACTCATACCTTGAAGTTGATAATATTATATAGAAAATTTGTATGGATTGGTCAAATTTGAATTTGGTCCACATTTAAAAACACTCGAAAATTGGCCTCTAGATAATGTTAGCCGCATGTGAAATGACCGTTTAAAAACCAAAACGCTCGACATCACACAAGCATCCTAGATTCTCGCACATTCCTCTTGTTTTAGACTCCTTCCTCTTGTACTTTCCTCTCGTTAAAGCGCTCCCTAGCATGCAGGCAATCCAAATTCTCTTATATTTCTCTCGTTTTGGACTCGTTCCTCTTCCTCTTATTCTTCATCAGACAAAAATCAAACGTTTTAAATTTTAATTTTTGGTACAACTCCTTCATTCCTCTCGATTCATCTTCTTCTCATTTAAGCTATGTTTATGTAAATTAATATAAATAATAAACAGTTTAAAAAAAAGGAATATGTTTTTTACTAATTTGAATATATAAGCTTTTCAAAAAATTCATCGACATTTTTGTAAAAATAGAACTCATATTTGATCAAATCATCATTCGCCATTGTTAATACTAGAGACCTAAAACTCCAGTAATTGGATACCGTCTTCTCCATTGTTCCAAGTTTCACACACAATTTGAAAAATCCTCTTCTTCAGAAAAACTGAATTCAATCAAATAGAAGAAACCAACAACCCCCCCATCGATCATTTTGATCTCATTTCTCTGATACAACCGGAGCTCCATTGATTCCGATCAAACTGAAGAAGATTTCAGACGAATTCCGGCTTCCATTGACTGTTCGAGCTGCTAGGAATTTGCAATCCACTCTTCTTCGACCATTGCCAAATCTTCGACACCGAGAAACTTTCCCCTTTACTTCTCCCACTGATTTTCTTCCCTTCCATATCCCCATTTCCTCGAAGATTTTCAGGGTTTAATTTCTGCTTCATTACCTGTAAATCTGAATCTCCAACAACGTATTGGTAAGTCCCCATTGAATAGCATCTTCTCGCGTTTAAATTGTTTTGGCTGCTGCTCTCTCCTTTCTCTTCTATTTCTTCTTCATCTTCTTCTTCTTCACTATTTATTCTCTTGAACTTGCCAAGTCTCACAGACAACACTCTCATTTCCCCTGTAGATTCCTCCATTGTTGTTACTCGTTTCTGATGATTTCCAGAAGTTGGGTTTTCTGGGTGTCTGTGAGAACCGCTTTCTTGCCCTAAAATCTCGTTGAGATTAGGGTTTTCGGAAGGGAAATTAGAGCCCAAGAGGGTGGCTCTGCAGAGAGGACATGTGGAGTTCGAGAGTAGCCATGTGTCTATGCAATTTATATGAAAAGCATGGCTGCAGATAGGGAGCAATCTCAGCCTGTCCTGATCGGAAAATTCGTAGAGACAAACGGCGCAATCGAAGGGCTCTTTTAAACCCATAATATCTTTGTAGAAGAACACTGGCAAAGCGTCGATGAAGTTTTGGTCGAGGCCTGAATCGTGAAGACGAAAGAGCTGCTGGAGCTGTCTTTGGAGTGTGTGAGATCCAGGCCTTTCTGGGTATCGATTGGATTGGTAGATTGATGGGGAAGATCTTTTTAGCAGAAATCGAACGAGCAAATGGAGTAAACCAGAGATGAAGAAGATGACTGCTAGAATTACTATAACTAGAAGGAGGATTGGGCTGATACTGCTGAAAGAAGAAGAAGAAGATGATGATGATAGTGTAGAATCATTTGATTTTGGATCAGTGCTACCATCAAAAGGAGAAAGAGGAGATGGGTATGTTAGATAACCATCTTTCTGCTTCATTTCATTTGAAAATCTTGTCATCTCAGGAGATATACTCAATAATCACTCACTACTTTACTTTTTTAAGGTAATGGATGAAACTTTATGCTTTTTGAGTGAAAAAAAGCTGAAAAAGAAAGAGAGGAAAGAAAGAATATGTTTAGTTGAAGAAGGTTGCATGGTACCTACCTACCTACCATTTGATGCAGAAAATAAAGGAAGCCATTAAAAAGCTGAGAGAGTCTTTGGCTGGTGAAGATTGGATCTTCAGATTTCCATTGTTTATTCTCCACAGAAGTAGAGGAAGAGGGTTGGGATTTGATTGGTTTTTTTAGTGTGAAAGCCAAGTTGGGTGAGGCTGAGATTGGCCATCAAGGTGGCAGTTGAGCCCTACAGTGATTGTAACAACCAAAGCTCCAAAAGGGCATGAAGAGACTTGGGAATTTCGTACATTTTAACAAAACAACTCCCAATTTGAAGGCCCATTTTCTACCAAACTATCACAAGGTACAGCTTTCTTTCACCTGCTCTCAACAAATACCTGATATTTGAGTCCTTTTCTTTTTCCCGTTTCCTTGTATGTCAAAGATTTTGGTTAGAGGTTAGAAAAAGAATGGTAGAAAAAGGTGAGGATGTGTAAAGAAAATGGAGGAATGAGTGAGTTTAGAGGTCCACCATTAAAATAGAAACTTGATTGCCCACAGGAGCCTGTGTTCTCTTTATTTATCAGAAACAAAAAAAATTATATCGACCTTCAATGATGATTTTTCCCTGTCTAATAGCCTGCTAACCACAACATTCTTTTCACTAATGGTGACTTGGAGTTGGACAACATCATTAACTGAGAAGAAGAAATCTAAAGTCAGCTGGTGAAAATTCTTTACTTTGATTTCCATGTGATATAAGACAAAGTCAAAAACTAACAAAGAAATTATCCTAAAGGGATTATTGGAGAGAAGAGAAAATGAATAGGTGCAAAGAAGAGAGTGACCAGACAAGAGAAAGAGAGAGGGGGGCAGAGCAGAGACTTGAAAGTATCGTATAGAACAGAAGAATTTTGATTGATATGTCACTAAAACTCAAGCAATATGACAAAGGAATAAAATTAAGGGATTAGAGAATGGGTGATATGTGGGGTCTTTGCTGACTTTTCCTTGCACGCATGGCTTCAAGAATACCCTCTTTGATTATGACCATTCAAACACCCATCACCATGCGCCTTCTGTAACACTCTTGTCTCTATTGCCTTGTGGGAGATGAAAAAAGATGTAAAAAAATACAAACTTAATCTCACATCGGCTAGAAGTAGAGAATATCTCGAACTTGGAAGTATAAAAAGGAACCTCTCTATATTAGTACAGAATCATTTGGGAGAATTAAAAAGTCAAGCACTATACTAACTTTAACTCTAAGGTGGACAATATCATAACACCGAAGAACGGACATGTTTGAGAAAATATTTGTGAACTATCATGAATGGTCTTGTTGGTAGATATAATGAAGGGCTGAGGAGAAATGAGTTATGGTGGCCATCTCCTTAGAATTTAATATCCTACACATTTTTTTGGCACATAAATTTTGATAAGAAAAAAGAAACCTCCATCCATCTCTTCTCCACAATGATATGATATTATCTATTTTGGGCATAAACTCTCATGGCTTTGAAATCATCTACAAGAGCTTGCTCTTATCAAGGCCCAGTTGAAAATCTAGATAGATCACAACCACAAATCATTTCTGTGAAATACACTTGGTGTCAGATCACTTGTCGCACTTTAATATCCTCCTCTCGAACAAAGATCTACTCCTCTACCAGTGAGCTTGATAGAGTTATTACTTGTTTGTTGCTCCAAGCACTTTTTATTTGATTTGGAAATTCGTCCATAAGACTCACTACTATTGTTCGAAATCGCTAAAGATCTCACCCACTCAACTAGATTCAGACCATGACTCTGATACTAATTGATAAGAATAACAAAATCTCTACCTATCTTATAATGGTATGATATTGTCCACTTTGAACATAAACCCTCGTGACCTTGCTTTTGGAACCATTCAAACGACCTTGTACCTATGGAGATAATTGTTCTCACGTATATACCTATGATCATTCTCTTTTTTAATAAATCTGAAATTTTGTTTGCATTTCTAATAAATTTCATAGGATTAGATAGATTATTCTTGGAGATTAATTCAAATGTACATAAGCAAGCTCAAAATATGAAGATATTAAAATAAAATGTGTACTAGAGAGGGAGGATTTGACCCATTTGAAAAGGTTTGGTTACTTTCTCGGGATTCTTAAATTAGTCCACCCCACCTTTGGCAGAACTTTTGGCTTTTCTATGAACTTGATGGTAAAAATCTCGTGAGAATTAATAGGTCAAACTTTCTTATTACAAAGAAATAATTATTTTTGTCTATATATATTCATTGGAGAAAGAAAAGATCATTATGCTATAGAAGTTTAATGATTTGGACGTGACCTTTAATGCCTTGCAATCTGGTCTTTTTAGTGTTCATTCCTTTTCTTTTTTGGAAACTTTTTCTGGTTTCATGCTTATTTCATAATGACATTATATATTAAAATATTGTATCTTGGTGTTCATGCTGTTCCGTAGTCAAAGTTGATTTCAGAACCATCCAAACTTTTATCGATAAATTGAGTATTTTATATAAATTCTCGTCAGATTTTCATATTAGAGTTTATTTTTTTTTCTTTTTATACATGGTTCCGTCGATATCTCTCATCAATGTTTTCACGTTTGGTTGATTCGATATCAATATGAGAGATGAATCAACATTTTCATTTTATTATAAAAAAATTTCATGAAACATCAAAATAAACAACAAAATATCACTAATGTAAACATAATATAAAAGATCAATATGTTAACTTGTTTAAAAAGCGTAAAATGTGTTTTTATTGATTTATGGTATGTTTGGAATACATTTTCAAATGCTTAATGTAAAAAAATAAGTCATTTTAAAAAAAAATTGAAGTGTTTGACAACCACTCAAAATAGTTTTTCAAGTGTATTTTAATCAGATTTTATCAAAAGTGTTTAAATAAGAATGAATTTAAAAAAAAATGTTTTTTTTTTTAAAGTTAATCCAAACAGACTCTTAGATGTCTTCTTTTGAACATTTTTTAAATAATTTTTCTATTATCTATTGACATCAACATTTTATTGATATTTCAATCAACATTTATGTAAAATTGAGACTTTGAGATTTTCATCCATGTCGAAATTTTAAACCTTACTATCTCCCTCTTTATTTAGAAACTACATATATGAAGTGCAATTATATCTCCATTAAGGCCAATTAAAATAAAACAAAGAGTTTTGAAAAGATTTAGAAGTTAGTATTAGCTCAATTAATCAATATATCTTCGACTTCATTTCAATTTTAGTTGGGAGGCACGACAAGCAATGTTAGTTGGCGGGCATAATAAGTAAGATCATGCAAGTGAGTTACATATGAGGAGTAAGGCGAAATTCTTAAGCGATATTTTTGGTTAAATTCATTCAATCTTTTCGTTGATGGTTTCAAATATTGTTCCTACTAATGGGCCCACTATGCAACGGCAGATCCACATAGGAATTTGGGGGCACATTCTCCACTCCAATTATCGAGTTTTTTTGTAATTTTAATATTAATTATTGTAATATTTAATTAAATTCATATCATTTTTTATAATTGATGCGTGGATCGTTAGTACAAGAGGGCGTCTTGTGTCACAATATTCACTTGGGCAGACAGTGCAGTGATGACACATGAGTATCGACACATCTGGAAAAGACAGAGGGCTAAGAGAAGTGTCATGATGCAATCGAAGAGGACGGTGCATCAACCGACACAGTAATATAAGTGGGCAAGCATGTTGTGTTGAACCTTTAGTAGAAAGACAAGCAACCATATCATCGGTGGTGTCAGTGACAAGCTCAATGAAGGCTAGGTGGAGCCTTGGGCCATGACCTCGGAAGGTGCAGTTCCGTCGCGAGTTTGGATCAGCGGCTCAAAGTTAAATGCATATTGATAAGATATGCAAGCACGTCAAATTTCATGTCAATCGAAGTTCAAAAGGGGCTTTACATTGGCGAGTGATCGTTCGCCGCATTTCATATGCATGGGTGGTAAAGAGGAAAATGTTCAGAATGCACTATAGGGGGAGGCATGGTGTCAGCTCTCCACCATCCCTGGGCCCTGTGACCTAAGTGAGCTACTCCATGGCACATGTGTGTGTCATGTGTGGGTGAGCGATACAAGACAAGTGTCTTGGACGTCTTCCATCAGGAATGGGATCTCATGGATAGTGTTGAACAACATGGGTGTATCAACATTGCGCTCCTTCCCATGGATCGGAAGTTCAAAGTAGTTACCAGTATGTCGTTTTGATTCAACAAGGACTCATAAGGGTTTAAGTTTCGATATGTCCAGATGGATGGATGTCCGAGAAGCCCCGGGTTGGATAGTTACCCATGGGTTGGTTTACGATGGTTCTCGATAAGTGTTCCTGAGTAGGAGAGGAAAAGCTCATGACATCCCGACACTCGGGATGACATCTTAAAGCATGAGTGGGACTCGATAGTTCTCGGTTGGGCCTCATACTTGCCCAATTGTCCTAGTAAGTGATAGCTCTTAAAAAGAGTTATTATTCTTAACTTAATTCAGGCTTGTTATCAGATTTTACATGTTTGTTTCCCTATTTTGTAGGTACCGACCAATCAAGAGGTAGAATTGATCATTTGGTGAAGAACGGAGTTAATTTGAAGCAATTTGGAGTTGATTTAAGCATATGGGTTTTAAAGGAGTTGAAATTACCAAAATGTCATTAAGTACCATCAAGTATTCTATATTTTTATTAATGGCATCAAGTATAATCGAGTATAATCAACCATCGAGTAATCGAGTAAATTGCCATCTAGTATAATCGAGTACCATCGAGTACCAGCAAGTAAGGTTGTCGAGTAATCGAGTATAATCAATCATCGAGTAATGCATCGAGTAAAAGCCATCAAGTAAGGCCATCGTACATCAAGTATCGAGTTGAAGATAGAATGCTCATTTTTGCTGTAGAACTCGATGTGTTGTAATGTTGTTTCTAGCATTGCAATACTGCGAACATTTCTATAAATACCTCTCTTCGGTTTTAGGTCGAAATATACTAAATTTTGGAGGCCGAACTGATGGAGGCCGAAATTAGACTTCATTCTTCTTCATTTTCCTTCAGATTTTAGTATCTTTAGGCTAGTTTTTCTTTTTGTTTTGGGTTGTAATCGACAGATTGGATGTATATTTCGGATTTGTCTATGAATTAAGAGTTAACTCCTATCTAATTTCTTTTGAGCAAGAGCCCTATGTTTAATTTCTTGAAAGTTTTCTAATTAATTTAACTGAATTGTTGTGAACTTTTTGGGATATTTAATTGAATCTTAATCGAATTTTTATAAATTGATCTGACAAATTAGTTCATTAAAATTTTTGTTTGCAAAATTGTCATAGTCTATGTATATGTTGATTGATTTAGTTACACATATTAGGATCGCATGTGTAAAGTACTTTTTCAGACCAAATGCATGTATGTCCTAATATAATTTTTTCCAATAAATTATGCTATAAGATATGGTTTTTCTAGCTTGTAGTATGTCTCAACAATTGAACCTTTCATAATGCAATTCAATTTTAACTTGTATGTTGCTAAGAATGAAGCGTTGTAAATTGAATTAGGGCTAATTTGGTTTAATATCGAATTTAGCTAATTGGGCTATTAGACTTTCCAATAGGTTGAGGGGTTGAGATTCAGTGTAATTAATTGATGCATAATGAAAGAAATTGCATAGGAAATTCTCTCTTGCTCTAGAAATTAGATAGATTCCTATTCTAGATTACATTTACTTTTTTATTTTAATTTCACGCATATATCTCTTCCACACAAAACCCTCCATTTACCACTCTAGTTAGAAAATTAACTTAACAAATTAAATCGCGCTTTCCTGCAGATCGACTCAGACTTGTAATGGCCTGATAAAAATCGACCTAAAGTAGTAATAGGAGTAGTCCGATATCTACAATTTTCTTCTGTTTCGGTTTGGAGTCAAATTAATGACATCGGTTCTTCGATTGAATAGTAAGCATTGTAATGGCTCAATAAAACTCGGTAGCCGACCATTAGGCCGGTAGAAGCCTAGTAGGCATCGAAGTAGGCCAGTAGAACCCGATAAGCATTTTTATGTCCTAAAAAGCCCTGATAAGTGTCTGAATCACTAAACCTTGGTAAAGTTTTATAAGCTTATTTTGGCCCAATAAAGGGTTCGAACTCATCCAGGTGATTTTCTGAAGCGATGTAGAAGTATTGGGGACATGTTGCTGGGAACCAAGATAATGAAGAGAGATGCGACGTTGCATTATGTTGACTTTAGCCTCACATAAGGGCAAGGTCGAGCCTTAGGACTTGGCCTAGAGTAGAGGCAAGTCGGCTAAAGTCACTCATGAGGGAAAATACACGTACGAGTAACATGTATGACCAAATGAAGTTCAGTTTCACATGAGTTCAATTCGGTTGAGGATGAAAAAATTTTGCCTAAGGTCCGACGAAGCTTTAAAGAGTCAAGCAAAAAGTGAATTGGGACTTGAGTTTCTCTTCAGGTTGACCATGATCACGTGTGAATCATGGTGTCGTACGGTTGGAGAAGTACAACTGTGATACCTTGCATGCATGCAACCCACATCCGAATCAGACCTTCGCAATTTTGTGTGTTTTTTCTTTGCCTCGAATTATAAACAAGGAAATTTTTAGCAATACCACGTTTAAGTTTTTACCTTACAAAACTAGCATATTTTTTGAAAACTCGTAAAAATAATTTTTCCAAATTATCGATTGTTTAGGGCTTTCTTAGTACATCTCGCCAGATTATACGTCGAGATTATGTGCATCTAGGTGTTAATCCCAGACAAAATAACATCGATATTCTATATATTTGAGTTTTCTCAGTGAAATCTCAAAATTCATATATTTGAGATTTCTCGATGGAATCTCGAGTAAGATTAACACCGATATTTTATATATATCCCGAATCTTATCCATTTTTTCAAAAAAAATTGATCTTTCCCAAAGTTTAAAAATGTTGAATCAATTTGAAAAATCTATTTTAGCAATTGGAAAACTCATTTGGAATTTTAAAAATTTATATAACTGTAAAAAAATAAATTATACTAAAGATTTAAAAAACTATGTAATAGTTTGTTATAATATTTTAGTAAACATAAGCGAATTTGGAGAAAATTGAAAATAATATAAAATTTGGTATAAGATTTGGGAAGATTACATAAAAAAAAATTAGCAAATCTCGGTGTATAATGGGCGAGATGTATCGAGAAGGCCCAAAACAATTTAGAACAAATTTGATTTTTTAACTAATTCTCGATGGTCGATCTCATCCGAATGGATTGAGAAAAACTAACTTTACACAATCAATAAGTTTAAAAAAAAATTGATATTTTAACTAATTCTCGGGTCGATCTCATCCAAAATGGATCGAGAAAAACTATTTTTATGAATTTTAAAAAACATGCTAGTTTAATAAAGTGAAAATACAATTTCTCTATAAATGTTATATAATGCTATTTCAATGTCCTCCTGTGTTCGATGCTCCCCGTACGCATTCTTATTCTATTTTT
Organism: Benincasa hispida; assembly: GCF_009727055.1. Lineage (NCBI taxonomy): Eukaryota > Viridiplantae > Streptophyta > Magnoliopsida > Cucurbitales > Cucurbitaceae > Benincasa > Benincasa hispida. The sequence goes on along the minus strand of NC_052356.1, from coordinate 45,447,983 downwards.
GTGTTCTTTTTCTTATTTTTGATGTTGGGGTATATATTGACTATAATTTAGTATCTAAAATATTTTAGATAATGTAATAGAAAAAAAAGCTTAAAATTTTTTAAATTTTTTATTTATATACTTGAGTGGATAATTCTATAATGGTGATAAGTATTACTTAACATAATATATCAATATATTTAAACTTATAATTATATGAAGGAAACAATATAAGTTTAATCCCATGTATGGTAAAAAAAAAAAACCTATAAATTAAGTCCTTCAATTTTTACATTTTTATTGAATATGTAGTAGTTTAAATAATTTTTTATAAATCCCAAAACTTTCAATTTTATTGACTAGAATTTTGAACTTTAACAATGTTCAATAGATTCATAAGATTTCATATAAAATTAAAACTAATGTATAATAGAACATTTAATTTTTTTAGTTTTTTTTTTCAAAAAAAAATTAAATGTATATCTATTGCATACAAATTGAAAATTTAAAGGCATAATTGAAATATATCCCAAGGTTCAAGGGATAACTAAAATTTGTGCATATGCTATGATATTATTTTATATGTCGTTGCCACTTCACTTATCTGTCTTTATTTTAAATCAAAATTAAAGTTGAAGGGTAAGATTGAAATTTGCGGAAGTTTAGGGGAAATTTTGTACGGATGACCCAAAAATTGGGCTCAAAATGTCAAATGACCCTTTTTTAAAAAATAATGTCAATTGACCCTCTGCTGACATCATCGTCATACCAAATTACTTAATTTGCCCTTACACCGGTCTCACGAGGTAAATCTCGCTATTGTCTGATGACACACTCTCGCTCTTGCTCTCGCTTGAAATTCCCTAGTTGATGTGATTGCTCGTCAGTGTACTAGACAAAATGTCATGACGGAAGCCTCAAATCAAATCAATAATACCTAAACACAATACAATGGTGATTTCAACTCTAAACTTCATTTCAAAGTTGATTACTTCTCTGGTTTTCAACGGTATTTTGTTGAACGGAGATTTTTCGAACGGGGATTTCCAAGACAAGGTTTCTCAGCAAGGAACAGAACAGCTTTTTCAGAAAGGTGAAACATTATTTTGAGCTTGTTTAATTATTTTTGATGTGTTACTTTCTGGAAGGGTAGCATTACGAAATTTTGTATTGGGAGAAAGTAAGAAAGAGAAAGAGTAAGAGAGAGAGCGAGAGCAAGATTGAGAGAGCGAGAGTACACTTCAATTTCTTGTACAGCTTAATGACAAATATTCTCTTGCTTTGTAAGATGACAGGAAAGTGTCTATTTATTCGATTTGGAGGTGCTTGGGATGAGAATGAAGGTTCGTATATTTAGGGACAATTGAAAGGAATCGTTGTGCCCCCTACAGTGAATTATGAAGAACTTAAATCTTGCATTTACAGGGCTACAAAAATCAGTTCTTCAGAGTTTGATCTTATCCTGAAAGTTAAATATAATCTTGAATTTGAATCCCCTCCATAATGCATAATGGATGATGATGATCTTGAGTTCTTTCTTTTGCGATAAGAGGTTAGTAGACTTTAGATAGCTGTAACGTTGAAGTCTAAACAGGACGAAAGGGATGGAATGGGGTTTGGAGATGTGAGTCATGACGATACGACTGTGGACAAACAATACGAGGAAGCATATCAGTTTCATCGGGAAGAGGATGATATTCCATTGTCTACCAATACTGATATTCCACTGTCTACCAACATTGTACCATCAACATTCGATTATATGGATTGTGGTTCTTTAGTGGATGTGGATGTGAATGAGCAACCAACAGGATTGAATGAAATGGATCGTGATCATGGAGATGTGTGTCGTTCTACAGCAGCTTCAATGGTTCCACCATCTGTGTCTTCAAGTCATAGGACAGATTTGATTATGCCTGGCACCTCTTCATCTGGGATAGAGGATGTTGAAGTTGGTCAACTATTTTTGAGCAAAAAGGATTTGAAAATGAGATTGTCTATTCTGTCCATCAACAGAAATTTTGAATTTAAGGTCAGGAAATCAACCAAGTCTCTGTTCACTGTCAAATGCATTGGGGAGACATGTAAGTGGAGCCTTCGTGCAGTCAAAATAGAAGGGTCTGATATATTCAAGATCACAAAGTACTGCAGTTCGCACACATGTTCCATAGGAATTTTGAATCACGACCATAGACAAGACACTGCTACGGTTGTTGGTCAACTCATCAAAGATAAGTTTACGGGCATAGGACGTGTTTATAAACCTTGTCATATCGTTGAGGATATGAGGAGAGATTATGACGTGAATATAAGTTATGATAAAGCGTGGCATGCAAGGGAAGCCGCGTATGATCTCACTAGAGGTACTCTAGAATACTCATACTCCATACTACATGCCTATAGAGAAGCACTAAAAATAGAGAATCCGGGTACAGTCTTTGAGATCGAACTTGAAGATGAAGTGCATTTCAAGTATATGTTTATGGCATTAGGGCCTTGTATTAGAGGTTTTGCAAGCTGTCAGCCTTGTATTATTGTTGATGGATCGCACTTGAAAGGAAAATACAAAGGCACCATGTTGGTTGCGGTTTCTATGGATGGGAACAATCAGTTATACCCACTAGCATATGCAATAGTGGACAATGAAACTGATCGATCATGGAAATAGTTTATGTCAAACTTGAAATGCAGTATCGGAGAACCCGATAATTTGATGTTTGTGTCTGATCGGATAGTATCTATCGGCAATATTATTCGTGCATTTTTTCCCACAACATTTCATGGATTGTGCACATGGCATATAGAACAGAATCTTGTTACAAACTTTAAGAATAGCATGATTGTTGGGATATTTAGAGATGCAGCAAGAGCATTTCGCATGACAGAGTTCTAGACAAAATGGGACGAACTCCGCAGTTTTAAAGATGGTGCTGTCACGAAATATTTAAAAGACATCGGTCTTCAAAGGTGGGCATGGATTTATCAAACAGAACGAAGATATGATAACATGACATCCAATAGTGCAGAGTGTTTCAATTCCTTAACTAAAGAGTATCGATTAATGCCCATAGTATGCTTGATTGAACATGTTAGAGGAATGTTCCAACCGTGGTTCTACGAACGGAGGAATTACTGGGCATCTCGAACGGCATGGCACTCTGACTACTGTGAAACCCGATTGGCAAGTGAAGCTGATAAGGGCAGACGATAGCGAGTGGAGCCTATTGATTGTTATCGGGTACACGTGCGAGATAATCGATTGGATGGTATTGTCAATCTTCACACGAAGGAATGCACGTCGAATCACTTGGTATCCCGTGTTCTCATTGCAAAATTGTTGCTATCAAGAAAGAAATATACCCACACTTCACGCGTCTTTGCATCGATTTTTTATACAGGTTGACTTCTCTAATGACTGCGTATGCAGAGCCTATAAATCCACTTGGCCACATATCTGAATGGAAAAGACCTTCTGGATACGTAGAAAAGATTATCCTTCCTCCGAAGTTTGTGCCACAAGCTGGACGACGGAGAGTGAGAAGAATACCATCTAGAGGAGAATTTCGCAGACAAATGAAGTGTGGTCGGTGTGGTAATTATGGACATAACTGCCAAAATTGTACTGAACCGCTTACAACTGTGCGACGTGCCAAAAATGCCAGAGACCGAGACACAAACACCCCTCATCCAGTTTAGTTATAAATACCATTGACCATTTTTTCATATGTCATACTTGTAACATACTTCATACTTTTTCATACTTGTAACATACTTCATATTTTTTCATACTTGTAATATACTTCATTTTTTTTCATACTTCATACTTGTAACACTTGATACTTCATACTTTCATCTTGTAAACAAAAAAACAATAACAAGCTGGAGTATTTATATAATAGCAATATTCATACTCTCTCAATCTTCATACTCTCTCCATCGTCATACTCTCTCCGTCTTCATACTTGTAACAAAAATGGATAACTTCATACTCTATCAATCTTCATACTTGTAACAAAAGTGGATAATAAATACTCTCTCAATCTTCATACGTGTAACAAAAAACAATGACTTCATACTCTCTCAATCTTCATACTTGAAACAAAATGGATAACAAATACTATCTCAATCTTCATACGTGTAAAAACAATGACTTCATACTCTCTCAATCCTCATACTTGTAACAAAATGGATAACAAATACTCTCTCAATCTCACTCTCTCTGAACATCTCGCTTTGTCAATCTCGCTCTATCTTACAATCTCGCTCTCTCTCAACATCTCGCTCTCTCAATCTTTGAACTTTGAACCTTGAACCATATAATGTTCTAAGCTCAATTATGCATGTTCTGATAAAATTCTGATGTTGAACTTTGAACTTTGAACTTACATGTTCTAATAAAATTCTGATACTGATAAGAGCAATAGCAGAACACATCCAAAACCAATTATACAATGAATGTTTTTATAGAATACATACTTGAAACAAAATGGATAACAAACAAAGATTATACGATGAATGTTCTTTCAATTGGATGTGTTGTATAATTGGTTTTGGATGTGCTCTGTTCTGATACTGATAAATTTCAATTATACAATGAAAAGAGCAGTAGCTTCATTATACATAAAAAATGCATGTTCTGATAAAATTTTGATACTGAACTTTGAGCTTTGAGCTTTGAACTTTGAACTTTGAAATTTGAACTTTGAACTTTCATAAAAAAAATAATTATACAATGAATGTTTTTACATACATAAAAAATAAATGAATGTTTTTACAAAGAATAAAAAATACAATGTTCTACATATATAAAAAAAAATATGGAGTGTTTGCCCATAGCTGGCATGCTAATTGCATCATATATTCACTCATCTTCTCCTGAGTGATTACGGATGGATCGGCACCAGTCACCAGGTGTTCCAGAAGTTTTATTGCGAAGATGCCACAATCAAGCGACTCGTGTTGTATGTCGACGTTCTTAGGTCGCAAGATTTTCCAACGGGTTGTGGACAGGTCCGACTTCGATCGATCCACATCACAGTAGTGAAGTAGGGATGGTACTGTGACCGTCAATGGCTCTAGCCAATTCACCAGCTTTGTCATTGGTGTGTATGACAGAAGTGAATCGAACACGAATATGTGGCCTCTATTAATGTCCATGGCAAGGACCATCCAGTGGTCACTAATATTCATCGCCGTGTAAACGAAATCCACATCTGCCCATTTGACATCAAATTTACCAGTGACGTAGTCCTTATACGTGTCTTCATCTTCCCAAGCTAGGGCAGCCTCCAGAAGTGGCTTATTCTTTATTCTTTTAAATACCCCGCCACGAGCATTGAGGAGACTCTGTCAAATAAAATGAGAAGTTAAGTAAAGAAGTAAAGACTAGGAAACTTAACGAAATGAGAAGTTAAGAAACGAAATATCAAAATTTACCATTACACTAATTGGCAAGATGGTGAACTTATGCATGCACATGTCGGGCCGGGTATAAAATTTATTTTTCATAAAATAAAATAAAGTGTTTATGGTCGGCACGAAAAAAGAATATGTCAGTAAAATTATACGATAGCCAACATGTAAAGACGTAAAGACTAGGACACTTACATCGCACTCGACCAACGAATTCGGGGTAATCAATTCTTTGAAGAATTACTTGTCGAGTGGTTTGAAGAAGTTCTCTCAAACCTCGTTGTTTGTATTGTCGTCCGAGATCCAACCCATCATTTCTGTCATGATATTGTGTGGAATGGTGTGTGCTACGTTATATGTGAAGATCGATCTGGATGTTGACGTAGCTACATATGGGAGAGGATGTTTAGCCACATTTTTCTTCTTTACTTGGGCTAGGGGTGTATATTTATCAACCGGTTTTCTCTTACGACTAATTCTTCGAGAATCCTACATAAACAGATAACAAAACGTTACTCATCAAGAAATATAAAAATATAAACAAAGATTACTTATCAATAAATTACTCACCAGTGGAACTCCTTCTATGGTCAGAACAATCCCAGAAGTGTCTGCCTTTGGGATGCCAGACATGTCAACCTCTGTAGGTGGCATGGTGAGTAAGGCAGACATGTCGGGCTCTGTCTCTGGGATGTCGGCCTGTATAGGTTCGACGTCAATCAATGATGTCGTGGTAATGGTGGTATCGGGCAATACAGGGGGGGTTGGGAGTAGGTGAAGGGGTGGTATCGGGCTGTAGAGGGGGGATGGGGATGAAAGTGTCAAAGGCAATCACAGTCGTATCAGGCTCCTGAGATGGGATGGGTGACCTGGTCGTCTCCTCATTCACCGTGGAACCCTTCAATTAGTAAAGGAAAATGGTGAGTTCACGAACACGTAAAAGCTAAACACATAAAGAAATAAAAGGATGCAAACCTTGTGCATAGACTACAACAATGAAAGGATGGCCGACAATTGCCCTTTTATGTCAGTCATGTTTTCCTCCATACTGGAGACACGACTATCTAAACCCGATATACGGTCATCCAACCTCGATAGTGCGCTGTCAATGGACCGCGAGGTAATGAATAAGTAGACTCGTCTGCATTGGCTCCTCCCTGCGGCGAGCAGCACACTCAGGACACTCCTCATCCACAGAACGCTCTGTACCAGAATTCGCAATGAAAGACATCAATTTGGTTCAACTCGTCCTCCTCGCGTTACGTCCCCCATCATATCATCAAACATATCATCACTACGTGTGTATGTCTCATTCCACCCTTCCATATTCAGCCTCCTCGGTGCTCAGAATGGTCGAGATTATCCCCTCCCTCTACCTTGACAACCTCATCATTGGCATCTCCACGATGGTCTTCACCATCACTTTCACTCTCGGGACTTCCCCCCCTCATCGTTGACCTTAGAACATTTTCAGAATTCATTCATTTTACACCTAACTCAAATATAGGTCGTCGTTTCACTGGGTATCTCGAAACTTCCTTTCAGCATTTGACATCACAATGCCCTCTTTATCTTTTCTGCATTAAAACCCAGTAAAACTGGTTAGTGTCAATTTAAAACTAGATAAACATGTTATGCATTAGAGTAAACTTACATTGTTTAGACTCGAAATATCTCTCTCTCGAGTATATAGGAGGACACTGAGTGGTGAGCATGACCATCGGTTAATGCGGGGCAAAGCAAATTGCTCCTTCGCTCCACAATGTTCCCAGCTATCGATGAAGCTAGGATCGTCCATACCTAAATAAAATTATAAATATATTAAGAACAATAGTAATGTTAGATCAAACAACACGATTATTATGTTAATCAAATTTACCTGGGAACGCTTGTGGAAATCCACGTAAGAAAGTTATTACAGCGTAGTTTTTATTTGATTTGACCCTCGTCTTGTATAGACTGCTCTTATCATTCAAGGCAGTCTTTAGGGCATCCAATGTCCTCTCCCAAATAATGGTACCCCAATCAATACTATTGTAGTACTCCAAGCTTTGAACGTCCTTGAAACGTTTGAGGTCGACTGCATTTTTCTGCTTGTTTTTCCCCATCATTGCAACCTCAGTATAGTAAACTAGGCTGATCTTCACAGCATCATCATCGTTTTCAAACTCTAAGTCCTTGTATTTTTCTTTGAGTTCACGGAGGTGTAAAGTGTCCTTCTTTACTCGATTACCAAAATACTTGATGGCAAGTTCATATGAGGACTGTTGGTTCCGATCAATTCGTGATGGGGATTGCCACAAACCAGTCATCACCAAAAAGTCATCCTTCGAAAAGGTGACAACCTTCCCACAGACAGCGAATGTCATTGAGTCTAATTTTGTCCTTTCATTTCTCTGAGCAACATGTGATGGACAATTGGGCTATTGAACACTATATCAACGTCAACAAATTGCCCAAAAATTGTTCTCTTGAACATGGCCAACTACGTTGGTGTGAGCTTCTCTTTGACAATCTTGTTTGCATTGGCAATGTGAGTTAAGCTGGTTACTTGACCGGAAAATCTGTCAACTTCAGCTATTCTGAAACATGTAGCCATCTTAAATCACTCCTGCATTTATTAAAAAATTCAATCAGTAAACTCCTTCAGAAAAAAAAATATATAAAACAACATTCTGTTTAAATCTCACTAGAATGGCTCTCGCTAGAATCGATCTCTCTAGAATCGCTCTCGCTGGTGTCACTCTCTCCGATGTCGCTATCTCCGGTGTTGCTCTCCCTTATCTCTCTCACATTCTCTCTTTTTACTCATCTTCAACCACATAACACATCGAAAAACAAATAAAAAAACCATAGGTTCACTTATCTCTCCGGTGTCGCTCTACCGATTTCACTCTCACTTATCTCGCTCACAAACTCTTTCTACTCGTCTTCAACCACAGAACACATCCAAAACCAAAAAAACAAACAAAAAAAACCATATTGAAAGAAAGATTACCGATAAGATTCGATTGAAAGCCGGAAGTAGAATCGTTTGCAAGTCGGAAATAGTTTTTTTTCGTTTATGAGCAATACGAAGCCGTTAGCCTTAGAAAATTTGAATGAATAATAGTTTAGTTTTGGTGGGTTTTCTCAGTAAAAAAGTAAGAAGACGAAGTAAGGGCAAATTAAATAATTTGGTATGGCGATGACGTCAGCAAAAGGTCAATTGACATTATTTTTTAAAAAATTGTCATTTGACATTTTGGACCCAATTTTTGGGTCATCCGTATAAATTTCCCAAGTTTAGGGCAATCTTAGAAATTTAACTTAAGATCTAGGGGTTTTTGTATAATTTAAATGGTATTGTAGTAAACGTTTTCATTTTTTCACAAAACAAGTTGAATAAACTAAAACCCAATACTAATAATTGTCTCAACTAAGAATTTAAACTTAAGTTAATCAAGTTAGATTATTGGATAGTGATTCACATCTATTTTTACTTTTAACTCCATTTGAAATAATTTAAAATCACCTCAACAAAATTATTGTCCAAGAAAAATTATCTAAAATAGAGGGGAAAAAAACTACTTTCCAATCATTCTAGCATTTCTCTCTAATAATATGCATTACTTGGTTGAAAACAACATTTTAATAGATGATTTAAATTTATTCACTTGTAAAAGTTAAGAATTTTAATTGATTCAACTTCAAAAGTTTATCCTCCATGAGGCAGAAAACACATTTATATTCAAAAGGGCATAAGGTAGTTTAAAAGGGCATCTTTAGTAGAATACTTTTCCATATATCTTATAATCTAGATATACTATTATTACACATATAACATGTAAACTATAGGATGGAAGGATTCAAACCTCCGAATAGCGAGCAGAGATCATGACATTAATTTAACAAACAAACCAGAGTAAGCAATTTCAGCATCATCTAAGTGTGTACTTCCACTTACCCCCAAAACATGAAAACCATTCATTATTTTACAGCCTAATTGTAACTTGACAAAACAAACAGCAATATCTTCTCATTACAAACAAGCCATGTAATGGAACATATCATTCCATGTTTTTTCTTCTTTTTTGGTCTGAATGAGAGATGCTGTGAATCTAGTAAGGCCTTTAGAGATCAACATGACCAGCAATATCATTGTCACTTGAATCACTTTCATCATCACTTACATCTTCTTCACTCTCATCTTCTGCAGCTGAATTCACCACATTTTCCCTTTTCGCATAGCGTTCGCAATACTCTGTCATACCAAATAACACACTAACAATATGCACTTTCATTTTCATCTCATAAAAACTTTACTCAATTCACAAACTTTCAAGATCTTGGTTTCATTCTTGTCTTGTACTTCCATAATTCTTTTCTTTGTTTCCTCAATTTTGTAAATAAACTTTATGTGCTCATTCCTAAACTTGACACTCTATCCATTATGTTGTGATAGAAACAATCAACAAGAAACGAATCAAGCAAGAAAATCAAAACACAAATTTACGTGGTACACTAGCAATGTATTAGCTAATAGCTACTACCACAAGTAAGGAGGGAAATTCCTTTATTATCTTGAGGAGCAATAGAGTATAAAATATAGAAATGTATGTAGGTAAGAGCACCAGATAACAGGGTGCTTCGCCCTGGACTCACTGACCGGGCATTGAGACTCCTATGCTTGGTCATTTGGACTGTCAGATAACATATTCAACATATTTCAACACATTAATAATAGTTTCAAATACAAATCTACGTCACACTATGCAATATTAAATGCGATATAATATCTAAATACAAAGTTAAAAAGTAGACTTTTATGCAAAACTCAAGTTTGTAGTAGAGAATTTACAGGACTAAAAACAATATAGGTGTAATGATGGTTCGTAACCAAGATTGTACATGGAGAGTTGATACCTTAGGGAGAAGCGGCACATTCAACAAAATCCAGTATAGAGATACCAAAAGAAGCATACAAATGAACATTTGTGTTACTACAAATATATATTTACCTAGTCGGACATTTGTTTATGATCTCGTATGGGATTAATATGACATATAATTTGCTTTATAATCTCCAAAATGAACTCATGCCTTTGACTCATTCAGAGTGTCAGATAACATCGTATTCAACACATTTCAACAGATTAATAATAGTTTCAAATGCATATCTGCATCGTGCTAAGCAATACTTCTATTGAATGTGATATAGATATCTAAATACAAAGTTAAAAGTAGACTTTTGAGCAAAACTCAACTTCGTAGTAGAGAATTTGCAGGACTAAAATCGATATGTGTAATGGTTCATAACAAAGATTGCATATGGAGTTGATACCTTAGGGAGGAGTGGCACATTCAACAATATCCAGCATACAGATTGCAAAAGAAACATACAAACGAACACTTGTGTTACTACAGATATATACTTACCTAAGTCGTACATTTGTTTACGATCTCGGTATGGTATTATTATGACATAACATTTGCTTTATAATTTCCAAAATAAACTCATACCTTTGACTTTTTGTTCATATTGGCTTCTGTCTTTTAACATTAAAGACGCTGCATCACCGTTAAGGGGGTCTGAAGGATTGGGATAGAGCAAAAGCTGTGGAAGGAAAACTTCAAAAACATTCAATAGGTCTGAAAAACAGAAAGTATGCAACAAAAAAAAAAAAGTAAAGAAGAAAAAAAAACTTGTCAGTCAACTTTCAGGTCAGGTTTTGAGCTTGAATAAGTAAAATGACAATTGGTTTAAAGTTACCAAACATTGGGCTCCAAGTTTGGTTAATCACATCCAGGCATACAGAACCAGATCTGCAAGTGGAAAGGAGTTTTAAAACGATTGAAAAACTTCAACCTTACAAAAATAAGAATCAGTAGTGCACCTAGAGTGAAAACATAAAAATCTTAAAGAAGTTGAGCCACAGTATGTGAGGTCTAGTTTGCTCACAGTTCATCAACATTTGGATGATATATCTTGTTCACGAAACCAATAGATGGGGACTTGTATGGATAAGCGTCGGGAAGTTCAACGTGGATTTTCCAAACTCCGCCTTCGTACACACCTGACATTGTTGAAGGCATTTTATATGTTAGAATGTTCAAGCAAATCATGGGTAATGTATTTGAAAGCAAACACATGAGAACATCAGAACATTCATTCATCATAAAAGTTAAATATTCCAAGACTTTGGGGTTATGAAGCCTATTTAAGCTCAAGAATCACGCCACGTAATTTAACATTCTAGACAAGACTAATTTAAGAGTTGAAACGATTGGTGCCAAAAGAATTTAACAAGGTAATAGTTATGGAACATCATTTGAAAGTTGAAATGCTAGTTAAGGGGGAAAACTTTGCTATCCATCCATATGCATATTCATAGAAACTAAAAGTCTCAAGAGAATGAAAAATCACTTGAAACCTGAAATATACTACTCAGCACCAGCCCTACCCATTGGAGCAACTGGAAATTCATTATAATAGAAGCAGGAGAATGAGAATAGGGAGTACTTTCTTTTGGACCGTTGAATTCGACATTAAATTCACTGAGCCCATCATCGATCATCTCCACTTTGTAATCACTCATCATCCTGGATTTAGTATATGAGAATTTCAACAAAGAAATAACAATCAATACCTTCAACTTAAGGAAGCATAATGGGAACCTATGAAAAGAGAATTACAAACTTTTAGTGCATAAGAGAGCTCCTATTAATGAAATAAACTAACAAACTCCGTAAATAACTCAATCATGGTCATCCAAAACATCAATTACATAATTTTCCCATGTGAATTTCAAGACAAGATTCGATCCTATTTTTGTCAATTTGCATAGATATCTAACTACTTTTTTTTCTCCAGCTGATGGATAAAATATAATGAAAATTTAGTAGATTACTACTCCAAATTTATGTCTAAACTAAGTTCCCTAGAATCCTCTAACATCATAATGGTAGGTCAGATTTCTAAGCAAGTAAATCAATCCCTAATTTCTCTTACAACTCATCAAGGGCAAATGTTTGCAACATTTTCATATCACTGTTAAAATAATCAACATTATCTAGAAAAAGAAAAACTTTGGCATTAACAATAACAATGCACACTTTCAAGTTTCAAGGTTACTAAACTGAAACACTACTATTTTTCCCTGTTGATTCTTCTTGTCCTTCTACTGCATACCCCAAAATCCTGGACTAAATTATAATTTCTAAAGATCCTGTATCAGCACCTTCTTCATAGTTTTTCATTAATTTTCTGCAGTCAATAACATTGTACGGACATGTCGTACATGCAAAAACTAGAAACTGATTGTAGCAGCAATCAAAAAGAAACTAATGAGAAAACTTCACTTGTCAATCAACTTACAATTTCATGACATCCATATCTCTCCGTTTGTTTGGAGACGACATTTCGAATTCGAACAACTCAAATATTTCAAAAGAAAGCCTGCCAAGTATTGCAAAATGGCATCACTTCTCTTGTCAGACAAGGAAAACTATAGCATCATATTATCTCACCCACATGCTCTCCAAGAAGCAGAACATTTGCATCAACCAAGTGAACCAGATTATTAAGACAACCTTTAAAAATAAGAGTTCCACAGAGATCTAACATTATAAACAAAATAACATGATATGATAATCAAGGGGCTGTATTATGCAACTATAGTTGCTAAAGCATCTACATAAACAAATAAAGCAAAACATACAACTTTTTATCTAACTCCACAAACTATACAAAATTTGAAATAAACCATTTAATAACAAGCCCTTACAAGAAACTAGATCCCCTTGTTCATTATGATCTAAATTAGACAGGCGGATCAGAGCTCAATCTTCAACATCTTATACAGCAGAAGATAATATTTAAAGTTGTCTGATAGATGACTCCAATGCCTAAGCGATAGCATACTCAAAGGGTATAATCCATCATCCACAATAATATTTCTAAATAAATAGCCCCTCGTTGAACTTATAGACAATGAGAAGGACAATATCAACAACAATAAATAAAGAAATAAGCCTTTTCCTCCTCCCCCACTCAACCAAACAGAAGCATTACACCAAATATCAAACCAACAAGAAGAAAATAATTTTATAAAGACAACCCAGAATTTAAGCCCCTTGGATATGGCCTAAAACAGGACTTATTCGAAGATCCATGTTCTACCCACTTGACCCAATATTGATTTTTTTAATGAAAAATGGTTCTTTTCCCCCAAAGAAAAAGGGAAAAGGGAAGGCTCGATTCTTACAAGGGCAGGCTCGCAATGGCGTGAAAATCCCAGCTCAATGAAGAAAACCCAGAAGTTGAACACAAGGGGAAAACTCTGGAATGACAAAGAAGAAAGGTTTCATCGGCCACAGAGAACTAGTACAGAAATGGGAGAGAAGTAATCAATTTTTCATTATTGAAACATGGATCAGAGCCAGATTTTTATACCAAAAGTATTGTGAATTGAATTTTTGTTCTTGAAATTTTAAAAATATATAACAGGCTTTTTCTGAAAGACATCCAATTGCTTTGTCAAATCAAATGTATTGTGAATTAAAAGTGAAAATTGTAAAAACCAATACCAACAAATTTGAAATTACATTTTCAAATTTTTACCATTTAATTTTTAAATTTTCGTAAAAGTAATAATTTAATTTCTGAATTTAGTGGACAAAAATTTAATCTTTAAATTTTTAATTCTGTAACAATTTAATCTTTAAATTTTATTATATAATAATTTAGTCATTGTATTTTCAAATTTATAGCAATTTAATCTCTATTAAAAAAATTAGGATTTAGATTTAATAAAAAATTTTACATAAATAAACCGACAAACTAAATAGAGACTCAATATATCTAATTTTGATAAATTTATTTGCATTAGGGACTAAATTGTTGTGAATTTAAAAGCATAAAAACTAAATTGTTACATAGTAAAATTCATAGACTAAATTGTTACAAAATTGAAAGTACAGGGACTAAATCGTTATAAATAAAAGTTTAGGAACTAAATTATTACTTTCATGAAAGTTTAGGGACTAAAAGTGTTTTTTAAAATAATGATAGAAATTAGACCTCCAAATGATTAAAAATTGAATAATTTATACAATTATTACGATTTCTACCATGCTCAAATTTTATAAATAAATAAAAATAACGGTATAAGTGCAACTATCATAATATTTTATGGATGTTTTTTTTTTTTTTTGCCATTTACCCTAGATTTAAATAGTAAATTAAAATGGCTGTCAATTAACTATACTAATAAAAAACAATTATTGTCATGTCCATTCAAATTTCAATAAAAGGGGGTCAAAATTTCATATTTCGAAAAAGAAAAAGGGTGTTCACATGCTCTAAAAGTATATTTACTTTGTTGATATATATATAATATATATATATATATTAAGATGGGGTAACTATTCCTTCTTTGAAATAAAAAGAATAAAAGAATAAAATTAATTATGTGATTTAAAAATTGAGAATTAATTGCTAAGTTTTTTTATATTTGTAATAAATATTTTTTGAAAGAAATTTAATGATATTTTCTTAGTTTGGATGCCCACTAAAAATGAAAATAAAATAAAAAGTGTAGTGATATAAACCTTTAATGTTGATTTATAAAGTAAAAATATAATAAGATTAAATAAAAATTAAACTCAAAATTATATACGATACTACATAATCCTACCATCTTGATCAGATAACATTTATAAATAAAAGAGAGTTTGAGATCAAATAAAATTCCAATTAATTAATATGATAAGAAGCAATGTAATTCACTTGAAATTTATCAAAAAATTGAAATTACTAAAAGCAGAAGTAAATAGACTCAAGGATATGTAACCAGTTAGAATAATAAAAATTGAAAATGTGTCAACTCAATATTTAAATATCTTTTAAAAGTCAAAAGTTTGAGGTTTGGATCTTCGATTTATAGGTAATATAATATTATAAAAAGAAAATTAAAAGTTAGGTATTATAAATGTTAAATATCTGTTAACACTTGCATTTGATATCACTTTATAAATTTCATCTTTCGTAGTAAATGATTTTGTTTAATCTTGCTAGTTTCAATTTTCATTTTCTAACCTATGACCAATATAAACGTAAACTCAATAAATAAGATATCAATTATAATATTATTATTATATTAAATATTAGTAGTTAAGTCTTTATTCAGTGATGTTTGTACTAAAAAAAAGAAAGATGCCCTTACTTTATAAATATTTTATTTTAGATGACATTTGTGGTAAATATTCTTTTAGATTTTATTGCTTTATGTAGCACATTTAATGCATTGTTTGTATTAGTAACAACAACTTAGAATGAATTTGATACAAACGTAATACCAAACTGCGCTATATCCTTTTCAATTGGTCTATAATGTCATTATTAAAATATTAATATTATATCAATTTAATTAATATAATTACTAAATGTAACATAACTCAACTAGTGACGATATGAGTGAAAAAGTTTCGAACATATTCCTTCTTTGATATTTATTTTATTTTAAAAAAAATTGAGGTAGCTGAGTGCTTTTGTTAGTGATAATTGAGTAGGAAAATGAGTCAAAACCCATTCATATTTTAAAAAGTTGAGATAGCTTAGTTCCATTTGCCTAAGTATTATTGGCTATAAAGATTAACATGCTGAGTTTATCTTTTCCATCCTTTTCTTAAATTACATCATTTGAAATCAAAGGCGTTTTTCAGAGGTAAATCCACTTAAAACTAAGTGACAACTAATCTCAAACCACATGAAATACTTAGACCTATTTATAGTGGAATTTTTTTAGTATTACGATGATATGAAACCCTATTTACTGTTTATGACGTAAATATATTTTTAAAAATATAGTAGAATCTACCAACATTAGTATGATCGTATCTTTAAAAAAAAAAATTGGTAAGATCTATTAACATTAGTGTGAGATTCACTAATATTTATGAAAATATATAGGATTGTTTTCAAATATAGAAAAATGAGTCAATTTATTTACAAATATAATAAAAATATCACTGTTTATCATGGATAAACAATAATGTTTTGTTATATTTGTAAATAAGTTGATTTTATAAGACGATGATGCTATATTTGAAAATATTTTCAACAGTTTTGCTATTTAAAACAATTACCCAAATAAATATGGAGAGAATATGGTACTTCCATAGTACTAAATACTAGCTCCTCTAAATATTGTTTAGCCAACTGATAATATTTTTTTAGGGTCAGTTGCATAAATGGAATTCAAACCAAAATAATAGAATATGTAGTACAAGGTTAAAATAATTGATATATAGAACAAAAAATGGTAAAAGATTAAAAAGCCCAAGCCCAGCCATGGCTTCTTCCTAGTTTTCTCAAATTGAAAGTTATCACTGATAGTTGCTATTAGTGATAGTTTTCAATTTGAGAAATATGCTATCAATTGCTATCACCGATAGCTTTCAATTTAAGAAATGTGTTATCAGTTGTTATCGCTGATAGCTTTCAATTTGAGAAATGTGTTATCAGTTGCTATCACTGATAGTTGTTATCAATGATACCGCTATCAGTGAATATCATTGATAATTGCTATCAGTGATAGCTTTCAATTTGAGAAATGTGTTATCAATTATTGTCCCAAAAGCTGCCAAAATTCTCCACCACAGTAACTCCACCTCTAGTCTATGACTAAGTCTATCACTGATAGTGGCTATTAGTGATAGTCGCAGTGATTATCACTTACATTTTTTTATCAATTATACTCACTATAATTTATAGACTAAGTTCTAAGTTTAACAAAGAATCACAAATGAGAAACACAATATGAAGAAACATAAACCATCATGCAATGAATATAAACTCATTGATTAAACTCATTAAAATCCATGATTACCTCATAAGATTGACAAATCTCCTTGTTGATCAATCAATACGAGTTTCTTATGTATATATTTTGGGTGAAGAAACTCGAGAGAATATAGCAATCGACGGGCTTGAAGAATGGTACAATGCAGCAATCAGAGTTGCGAAGAGCGGGCATATGAGAATGTAGCAATCAATGAAGGGTGTGAAAAGACTTATAAGAATTGCGGCGTGAAGAGGAGGAGAAGAAGAAAAAGAAAACAAGGTAGAGACAAGAAAATGGCGAACTAAGGGGAAATCGGATAAAGAAAAGAAAAGAAAAGAAGGAAGAAGGAAGTTAAACTGTAGAGAAGAAGGAAGAAAAAAAAAAAAAAAGAGCTGGTATATTTATAAATATTCAAAAGTTATACTATATTTTCAGATTGTTTCCAAAATTGTATTATCTCATGTAAATTTCTATTTTTTAAAGATAAGTTTGGTCCCTATGATCACACTACATATAAATTGTAGCTAAGAAATGAATATCATGCCCTTGTGTTTTCTTTTATGGCTTAATACGTGGAGTTGGAAGATTTAAACCTCTAATCTCTTAATCAAAAGCGGCTAATACTTGGATGGATGCCTAACATATCATTATACCCCTAAGGTTTTATAAATGCGTGGGAATAAAGAATGTAATACCTGGGAATAGGATGTCTAAGAATTATTGATGATTATGTTTGATTGTGTATGAAAAATGCTATCAGAATTTTATGAACAAAAATTATATTTGTATTTAATTTATGAAATTAAGCATGAAAATGTTACATAATTTTAATAGATTAATTAACTAAATAATAAATACCATTCAATATATTAATAAAAAT
>NC_052356.1:45426716-45429882 GCF_009727055.1 Benincasa hispida | reverse complement strand
ATTAATTATAATCTAATACTTAATCATTTTTATAATTAATTATTAGTAATTTCGATTTAATTAAATAATATAAGAAAATATATTTATATAAACTATATATTATATAAAAAGTGAAAAATGAGATAAAAAAATGATATATTAATAAAGAATAATAATTTTATTTTTAATAAATATGATATGTTAATAATGAATGAATTAATCTAGATTAATCACAATAAATAATTAACCGATTATATATTCATAATGAAGGATCAAATTAATCTCAATAAATAATTGTTTGATTATTAAAAAACAATAAAATAACCAATTATGATTATTGAAAAATGAATTTTTGTACTAACTAAATTTAATTAATATTAATTTACTAATTAAATATATTTAAGATATTATTAGCTAATTAATTAATAATTTATGTAGAAAAGTAATTGCATTCACTTAGTAAAGTGTTACTGTAAAAATAAGTTAAGTAAATATTTTAATAAATTATTTTTATTTATTAAAATAAATATTTACATTAATTTTGATAAATTAATATTAATTAATTAATTATATTCCAAATGAAATTATATATAAAATGAAAAACAAACGGAGAGAGGAAAAGAGAAAATTCACACTTTTGGAAGGGAATAAAAAACACTTGTCGGTCGCCAAAAACAAAAACTGCAAAACGAACAAATGGTGAAAATAGGCTCAAATCGCGTGCATGTGGGATGTCCACCATGCTCACATTTGACTATCTTCTCCCCTTTAAAACATGGGTACCCCTTAGGGCTCAAGCCTATAAGTAAAGGTGGGGGTATATGAGGAGGCTTTCCAATGATAAAATAACCAATGTGGGATTCCTTTTTTTATATTTCTCATTTTAAACAAATTTTCACTAACAAATCCCCCACTTGAAAATTTAAAACAAAAGAAAAAAAGATTCACGAGCAATATCAGTATGTACTGTAAGTCCGGTGACTTGATTTCCCTATTTAAGTATGTTCACTAGTATGTTAAGTATGATTAACTCATGATAATACTATGATTATAGGGAAAAGACTTAAGAATGATAAAGGAAGAAGGAATTATTTTAAGTGTTGAAAGCATAAGGCTCTCGAGTAAGAACTTGCTTGTGCACCTAGTAAGAAGAAGAAATGTGCCTAAATGTTGAACCTTGCATTGAAGCCTTGATGTGTTGATGATCAAGGTTAGCGTGGCAACCATATGCATCTAAGGTAGGAAGATTTGGCGCAAGGTATGCGCTGATGGAGGCAAGGTCTAGGCGTACGCCATTAGCAAGGGCCGAGGGTGATGTCATGTGGTGAATATTGGTTTATGCGCTAGTGAGTATGCGATGATTTAAGCATTGAGGTTAGGAGATGCTAGCAAATTCGCAAGGCAGTAAGCCAGGCGTGAGTTGTGGGCTGAGGCAGACGTATGATCATGTTCTGGCCGAGTAGGGGGTATGCGTGCAAGCTCATAAGCTATGCAATGGCGAAGAAGGCCTTGCATTGATAAAGCAATGAAGCACTTTAGCTTAAGCATCGATTGTAGTGGGCCAGCTGCCATGATCAGAAGTGCTAATCCCACTTAGTGGGCTAGTTATCACCTTAATCTGGGTGGGGAGGCATGCATCTCAAGTATAAAAAGGGGAAAAGTTGGTAGAAGCTCTCGGTTTTCCCATCTCTCTCATGTGAAGGGAGGAATTTTTTAGCCACTTGAAGACTGAAGAGTGTAGATGATGGCATTAGGCTATCGGAAGCAATCTCCCATGAAATTGAGCTAGAATCTGAAGATTTTCTCAAATGATTCAAGCTCTCGAGTGATCTCAAGCTAGGTGGGAAGATTAAAAATTTTTGGATCGATCAGGAGGAATTTGAAGCTCAAATTTAAAGGTAAGAAAGTTAAGACAATTACGAACAAGTTTGTCGAATGAAGTTTTCTAAAACAATGGCTAGGAAATGAGTTATTCAAGTTTACATTTGAATATGGAATTTTTAGCTTTAAATAAGCAGGAAATTGCATCAGTTGAAAAAACAAGCAACTTGTTGGCTGGGCGAAGGCATTGGTAGACGTGCGCGCACAGGCAGGTTGAGCGGAAGGCATTGTGCTAGGTTGTGCACAGGAGTTACGCTGAGAGGCGCGAGGCGTTGTGGTGGTGTGCATAAAAGTCAGTGCACGACTGTGTTAGTGTTGCGAACGCTAACACTTAGGTGGGGTGCACAGGACATTGGCATCAAGAGCATGTCCTAGCCCAAAAGACAAGCGTTTGTGGCCACAAAGAATAGCAACTTGACTCGAGGTATATTCTATGTGTAAGATGCATTGGTGAGTGATGCATCGATGGGCATGCATTGGTTGATGTTCTAAGTTTGATGTTAAGCTTGTTCACATGAGTTAGGCTCACAAGGGAGCCAGTGACATTAACCAAAGATATTTTTCAATTTCATAAGAAAAATACCCATAGGAGAAGCTTACCAACCGTGTGAAGAAGCCCAAGGCTGTAAGTGACAAAATTCAAGTGTTTTACAAATGCTTTGATAAACACATGTTTTAAGAATGCTATTGATACATGCTTTTAATTTTAGCATTGCAAAAGATATTTCCAAGAAAACTGGTTCACATGCTTAGTTTTAAGAAGAGTTTATGCCTAGTTTTAAGAAGAGTTTATGAAAGCATGACTTTAGTGTTTTCTACCTGTATGTTATTGAAGCATGTGTTGATTGATGCCTTATGCTTTATGGCGTTTAAGCCTATGATTCTAGTTTACAAAGCATGTGTTATTTTAAGCATAAGTTTATGATGCTTTAAATGAGGAACTCGATACCGAAGAACTTTGAGAAGGTATCCAAGCCTCTAGTACCTAAGGTATGACGGTACTTAGTTATTATCACGTGCACGTAGGTAGAGTTGACGTTGGTTGTGTTGAGATCACTCCACACCAACTAAGGATTAACGTTGAGGGTGTTGGGGTTGATGCCCTAAAGTCTCATGTCCTGTAGTTTGTAAACTGTTTGTACGAACGCTTGTGTTGTATAATATATGATATTTACTTCACATCTTGTTTTTTGCTCAGTTGTATGCTTTATTTGCTTTACCACAAACCAATAAACATAAAATCCCTGGTTATCTGTATGTAACTTAAGCATGTATGTGGTGACATATAAGTGGATCATGTCTTAAG
>NC_052356.1:45370380-45426691 GCF_009727055.1 Benincasa hispida | reverse complement strand
TCGTTAGAAGAAGCTACATCGATTGTGTAGGTTTTACTAAGTGATTGTTTAATAAAGGTAGATGATCGTTTTAGAAAACGCGGCAACGCTATGCGATCGTTTTGGAAAGCTAAGCGATCGTTTAGGGATGGGCGTGCGATCGTTTAGGCACTGTGTACGATCATTTAGACGATGAAAAACTATCGTATAGGCTCTCAAACTAGGAGATTGTTTACGTTTTCACACTGATTTTGAATTTTCGAAACTTTTTGCAAAATGAAACAAATTTTCATTTTATTTGTTCGATTACAATAACCAACTTCGGATTCTCCCATTAACAACACGAAACGAGGAGAGGTTTTCAGCCAATTTATCATATAATTAACCATATAATTAATTAAATTAATATAATCATAATTATATTCTTACGCTATAGTTTGATATCACATATCTACTATAGTAATATTCTCCTCGCACTATATAAATCATATATTTATATATTTAATTTTCTCCAAAATAATTATATAGCCAATTATATCATATAATAATTAACCAGTCCAATTATATCAATATAATCGAACTCACTCTTGTCAATTTGAACATTTCAAACTGACCCAAACACTGATTCTCAACTTTATCCAAGCTACCCAGGGGATCTAATGGACCCGTGGCTCGAAAGCCTCCAATGGTACGTAATAGATGACTAAACTCTTTAGCCACGAGATCTACCATCCGTTAACTGTCAGACATTCCACTAAAGGACCAACTACTGAACTCTTCTTACCAACAGATATATTTCTATGTGCATTGAATATAACCAATCATGAGTACGATGATCCTTCACAGATGCTCGTAAGTATAACTAGATCAATTTACCGTTTTGTCCCCTGTAGTTACATTCTCACTCCTTAAGTACCGACCACTGATTCCTCTCTAATGAACAATATAACATAGTCCAACTATTCGTGATACCTCTCGGCTAAGAAGAAGGGTATGTGGCACCAACATCGTTAAGCCCTAGAATCAACCCTTAAGGGAGCTATCTATCTTACTTATCCTTACTCGGGAAAGGAAGTGAATTCCATCTTGTGTAGCTAAGTTCCCAGATCCCCAAATCAGACGAATCCTCAAAAAATGGTAGGTTTTACATCGGCGGACCTGGTCACTCGCACCCATACAAATCAAAGAACCGCCCTTAATGGTAGGGAGTTTCCAACTCACTCAGGATTGAGGTCATGTGTAACTATGGTCATCCCTAGTGAAGTGAAGTCTTGTTATGAACGGTGTTATATATAACGAGAACGTTAAACACTTGTCGTGTCATGTTCTTAAACAAACTCTTTGTATTAGGACGCCCCGGCTCATATTATCCCCTACACGAATGATCAGGATTAGACCATTGTGACCAAGTCAGCATCACTTGTGACCATTGCACAAAGGCGGGCCGCATCCGTAGCGTTACCAGGATAAGGTTTCCTCCTATATCCATTATATCTTACAGACATTTTGATTATCACTTAGACATCATCTGAGTTATGTTCCACTTTTATTATGTCACCAACATAATGCTTAAGTTACATACATGATAACCAGGGATTTTGTTATTAATGTTTGTTTGGTTTCGTGGTAAAGCAAGTAAAGCATTGTGATCAATTGAGCAAAACAAGAGATTGGGTAAGTAGAATATGCATATATTATTACAACACAAGCGTTCGTTACAAACAGTTTACAAACTACAGAACATGAGACTTTAGGGCATCAACCCCAATCACCATCAACGTTAATCCTTAGTTGGTGTGAGAGTGATTCTCAACACAACCAACGTCAACATCTACCTACGTGCAGATCGTGCTAAAGGAACTAAGTACCCTGTCATCGACTCACTTAGGTACTTAGAGGGGCGTGAACCTTCTGCAAAAGTTCTTGCGGATATCGTGAGTTCCTCATTTAAAGCATCATAAACTTATGCTAAAAGTAACACCATGCTTTGTAAACTAGAATCATAGGCTTAAAACGCCATAAAGCATAAGCATCATCAACACATGCTTCAATAATCATACAGGTAGAAAACACTAAGATCATGCTTTCATAAACTCTTTCTTAAAACTAGGCATTAAACTCTTCTTAAAACTAAGGCATGTGAACCAGTTTTCTTGGAAAGTATCTTTTGCAATGCTAAAATTAAAAAGCATGTATCAAATAGCATTCTTAAAAAATCATGTGTTTATTATAAAGCAGTTTGAATATAAAACCACTTGAATTTTGCACTTACAGCCTTGGGCTTTCCTTCACACGGATTTGGTAAGTTCTCCTGATGGGTGTATTTTTCATTATGAGAATTTGAAAAAATATCTTTGGTTTTAATGGTCACTGGCTCCACTTGTGAGCCGTAGAACTCATTGTGAACAAGCTTAACATCAAACTTAGAACACATCAAACCAATGGCTGCCCATCGATGCAGTTCACTCACGCAATGCATCTTAGCACATAGAATATACCTCGAGTCAAGTTGTATTCTTTGTGGCCAACAACGCTTGTCTTTGGGGCGTAGGACATGGGGCGGCTCTTGATGCCAATTGTCCTGTGCACCTCCCAGCCTAAGATGAATTAGCGTTCCGCAAACACTAACACGAGTCTAGATGCACTGACTTTTATGACACACACCACAACCGCCTCCGCGCCTCTCAGCGTAGAGCTGCCTGTGCACAACCTTATGCACAAGCACTGTACCGCTCACGCTGCCTGTTGCATGCGCCACGTCTACCAATGCCTGTCGCACCAGCCAACAAGTTTGCTTGTTATTTTCAAACTGATGCGCAATTCCTGCTTATTTAAAAAGTTAAAAATTCCATATTCAGAATGGTAAACTATGAATTTCATAACTCATTTTTCCTAGCACATTAATTGTTTTAGAAAACTTCTATTCAGACAAATCTTGTTTCGTAATTGTCTTAACTTTCTTACCTTTAAATTTGAGCTTCAAATTCCTCCCTGATCTAATCGTCCAGAATATTTTTGAAGTACTCCTTGCTAACCACTCTAGCTTGAAGATCAACTCGAGAGCTTGAATCAAATTTGAGATCAAAATCTTCTTCTAGAGCTCAATTTCCATGAGGAGATTTCTCCCGATAGCCCCTAATGCCATCATCTATCACTCTTCAGTTCCTCAAGTAGTGACTAAAAAAATTACCTTCCCTTCCACATGAGAAGAGATGGTGGAAAACTGAGTAGCTCCTTCTATACAATTTTTCCCCCTTTCTTATACATTTGAGATGCTATGCTCTCCCCACCCAGGTGATTATAAATAATAAATTGGATGATAAAGTGTTGTTACTATTTGCCACCACTAAGTAGGTGATTAGCAACTTTCTGATCTATGGCAGCTGGCCCACTCAAAACAGATCTCTCCGATGCTTAAGCTACAAGTGCTTCATTGCTTTTAATCAATGCAGAAGGCCTTCTTCGCCATTGCATAGCTTTATGAGCTTGCACGCATACCGCACTCTCGGCCAGAACATGATCATCGTCCTGCTCAGCCCACAACTCACGCCTGGCTTACTGCCCTTGCAGAATTTGCTAGCATCTACTAACCTCATGCTTAAATAATCGCATACCTCACTAGCGCAATAACCAATATTCACACACATGACATCACTCCCTCGGCCGGGCTGTTTATTCACTTGCTAATGGCTGTACGCCTAGACCTTGCCTCCATCAGCGCCATACCTTGCGCCTAAAATCTTCCTACACTTAGATGCAATGGTTGCCACGCTAACCCTTGATCATCAACACATCAAGGCTTCAATGCAAGGTTCAACATTTTAGAGGCATTCATCAATTCCTTTCTTCTTACTAGGTGCAACAAGCAGTTCTTACTCGAGAGCCTATGCTTTCCAAATCACTTAAAATAATTCCTTCTTCCTTTATCATTCTTCAAGTCTTTCCCTAAATAATCATAGTATCTTATCATGAGTTAATCATACTTACATACTAAGTGAACTACTTAAATAGGGAAATCAAGTCACCGGACTTACAGTACATACTGATAATGTGACTGCGTGAATCTTTTTTTCTTTGTTTTAAATTTTCAAGTGGGGGATTTTGTTTAGTGAAAATTTGTTAAAAATGAGAAATATAAAAAAAGGACATCTCCACATTGGTTATTTTAATCATTGGAAAGCCTCCTCATATACCCCCACCTTTAACTTATAGGCTGAAGCCCTAAGGGGTACCCATGTTTTAAAGGGAAGAAGATAGTCAAATGTGAAAGCATGGTGGACATCCCACAATGCACGCGATTGAGCCTGTTTTTCACCATTTGTTCGTTTTGCCAGTTTTTTGTTTTTGGCGACCGACAAGTGTTTTTTTTTATTCCCTTCCCAAAAGGTGAATTTCTCTTTTCCTCTCTTCCGTTTGTTTTTCATTTTATATATAATTTATTTGAATATAATTCAATTAATTAATATTAATTTATTTCAAAATTAATGTAAAATTTATTTTAAAAATAAAATAAAAATAATTATTAAAATATTTACTTAACTTATTTTTACAGTAACACTTTACTAAAAGTGATTGCAAATTACTTTTCTACATTAAATTTATTAATTAATTTAGCTAATAATATCTTTAATATATTATTAGTAAAATTAATATTAATTAAATTTAGTTAGTACAAAAATTCCATTTTTCGAATAATCATAAGATTGGTCTATTTTTATTGTTTTTTAATAATCAACACAATTTTTATTGGAGATTAATTTGATCCTTCATTATGAATATATAATCGGTTAAATTTATTTATTGTGATTAATCCTAGATTAATTCATTCATTATTAACATATCATATTTAATTAAAAATAAAAATTAATTATTTCTTATTTAATATATCATTTTTTTATCTCATTTTTTCACTTTTTAATATAATTAATAGTTTATATAAATATATTTTCTTATATTATTTAATTAAATCGAAATTACCTTAATAAATTAATTATTAAAAATGATTAGTGAGTTAGATTATAATTAATATGACATTCCTTAACATATAATTAAATTGGTATAATTTTAATTATAAATTACTCAATTCTAGATATTTATAATTTAAAATATTTTTGGAATTCTTAATTAATAATTTTTATTAATATATTGAATGGTATTTATTATTTAGTTAATTAATCTATTAAATTATGTAACATTTTCAATGCTTAAATTTCATAATTAAGATAAAAATAATTTGTGTTCATAAAATTCTGATAAGGCATTTTTCCATAACACAACTGCAAACATAATCATCAATAATTCTTAGACATCCCTAATTCCCAGGTATTACATTTTTATTCCCAACGCATTTATAAAACCTTAGGGGATATAATGATATGTTTAGGCATCCATCCAAGTATTGCCCGCTTTTGATTAAGAGATTAGAGTTTAAATCCTTCCAACTCCACGTAATTAAGCGCATAAAAGAAAACACAAGGGCATGATATTGCCATTTCTTAGCTACATTTATATGTAGTGTGATCATAGGGACGCAAACTTATCCTTTAAAACATAGAAATTTCATAGAGATCATACAAGTTTTGGAAACAATCTGAAAAAAATATAGTAATAACTTTTGAATATTTATAAAATATACCAGCTCTTTTTTTTTTTTTTTCTTCCTTCTTCTCTTACAGTTTAAACTTCCTTCTTCCTCTTTTCTTTTCTTTTCTTTATCCGATTTCCCCTTAGTTCGCGGCATTTCTTGTCTCTACCTTGTTTTCTTTTTCTTTCTTCTCCTCCTCTTCACGCCGCAATCTTATAAGTCTTTTTCACACCCTTCAATTGATTGCCTAAACATATCTCATATGCCCCGCTCTTTCGCAACTCTGATTGCTGCATTGTACCATTCTTCCAAGCCCGTCGATTTGCTATATTCCTCTCGAGTTTTTCTTCACCCAAAATATAATACATAAGAAACTCAGAGTATTGATTGATCAACAAGGAGATTTGTCAATCTCTATGAGGTAATCATGGATTTTAATGAGTTTAATGCAATGAGTTTATATTCATTGCATGATGGTTTAATGTTTCTTCATATTGTGTTTCCTCATTTGTGATATCTTATTGGTTAAACTTAGAACTTAGTCTATAAATTATAGGTGAGTAATAATTGAAATAAAAAAATGTAAGTGATAATCACTAGCGATATCACTAAATGCCACTATCAAGTGATAGACTTAGTCATAGCCTAGAGGTGGAGTTACTGTTGGTGAGAATTTTGGCAGCTTTTGGAAATAATTGATAACACATTTCTCAAATTGAAGCCTATCACTGATAGCAATTATCAATGATATTCACTGATAGCCGGTTCAATTGATAAGCAACTATCAGTGATAGCAACTGAATAACACATTTCTCAAATTGAAAGCTAATCAGGCGATAAACAACTGAAATAACACAGTATTTCTTAAATTGAAAGCTATCGGGTTTGATAGCAATTGATAGCATATCTTCCTCCAATTGAAAACCTATCACTAATAGCCACTATCAGTGATAACTTTCAAATTTGAGAAAACTAAGGAAGAAGACCATGGCTGGGTCTTGGGCTTTTTAATCTTTTACCAATTTTTGTTCTATATATCAATTATTTTAACCCTTTGTACTAACATATCTATTATTTTGGTTTGAATTATATTATGCAACTGACCCTAAAAAAAATATTTCAAAGTTGGGCTTAACAATATTTAGAGGAGCTAGTATTTAGTACTAATGGAAGTACGCTAATATTCTCTCCATATTTATTTGGATAATTGTTTTAAAATAGCAAAACTGTTGAAAATATTTTCAAAATATAGCATGCATCTGTCTTATAGAAATCAACTTTATTTTACATAAATATAACAAAACATTATTGTTTATCTTCCTATGAATAAACAGTCGATATTTTTATTATATTTGTAAATAAATTGACTGCCATTTTTCTATATTTGAAAACAATCCCTATATATTTTCATAAATATTAGTGAAATCTCACACCTAATGTTATAGATCTTACCAATTTTTTTTTTTAAAGATACGATCATTACTAAAGTTGGTTAGATTCTACTATATTTTTAAAAAATATATTATAAAGTCCATAAACAGTAAATTAGGGTTTCATATTTCATCGTAATACTAAAAAAAATTTCCACTATAATAAATAGGTCTAAGTATTTCATGTGGTTTTGGGAGAATTAGTTGTCCTTAAGTTTTTAAGTGGATTTACCTCTGAAAAAAACGCCTTTGATTTCAAATGATGTCAATTTAAGAAAGGATGGAAAAGATAAACTCAGCATGTTAATCTTTATATGCCAATAAATACTTAGGCAAATGGGAACTAAGCTATCTCAACTTTTTAAAATATGAAATTGGGTTTTGACTCATTTTCCTACTCAATTATCAACTAACAAAAGCACTCAGCCTACCTCAATTTTTTTTTAAAATAAAAATAATATCAAGAAAGGAATATGTTCGAAAACTTTTTTTCACCTATATCGTCACTAAGTTGAGTTTATGTTACATTTACAGTAAATTATTTAATTAAATTGATATAATATTAATATTTTTAATAATGACATTATAGACCATTGAAAAAGGATATAGCGAGTTTGGTATTACGTTTGTATGCAAATTCATTCATAAGTTTGTATGTTAACCTAATGACAAACAATGCATTAATGTGCTACATAACAGCAATAAAATCTAAAAAGATATTTACCGAACCAAATGTCATCTAATAAATATTTATTAAAGTAAAGGGCATCTTTCTTTTTTTTAGTACAAACATCACTGATAAGACTTAACCTACTATATTTTAATATAATAATAATATTATAATTGATATCTTATTTTATTGGAGTTTACGTTTTTATAATTGGTCCAATAGTTAGAAAATGGAAAAATTGAAACTAGCAAGATTTAAACAAAATCATTTACTAACGAAAGATGAAATTTATAAAAGTGATATCAAATGCGTGTTAACAGATATTTAACCATTTATAATACCTAACTTTTAATTTAATTTTCTTTTTATATATTATATTACTATAAATCGAAGATCCAAACCTCCAAACTTTTGACTTTTAAAAGATATTTAAATAGTTGAGTTGACACATTTTCAATTTTTAATTATTTACTGGTTTTACATATCCTTGAGTCTATTTACTTTCTGCTTTTAGTAATTTCAATTTTTTTGATAATTTCAAGTGAATTAACATTGCTTCTTATCATATTAAATTAATTGGAATTTTATTTGAATCTCAAACTCTCTTTATTTATAAATGTTTATCTGATCAAGAATGGTAGGATTATGTAGTAATCGTATATATTTTTGAGTTTAATTTTTATTTAATCTTATTATTTTTTAACTTTAATAAATCAACATTAAAGGTTTATATCACTACACTTTTTTTAATTATTATTTCATTTTAGTGGGCGATCCAAACTAGCAAAATATCATTAAATTTCTTAAAAAAATATTTATTATCAAAATAATAAAAAAACTTAGCAATTAAATTCTCATTTTTAAATCAGCATAATTAATTTTATTTTTTATTCTTTTTATTTCAAAGAAGGAATAGTTACCCGCCTCGCTTAATAATATATATATATATTAATATATATAATCAAACAAAGGTAAATATACTTTTTAGAGCATGTGAACACACCTTTTTCTTTTCCGAAATATGTAAAATTTGTGACCGCCCTGTTTATTGAAATTTGAAATGGACATGAAACAATAATTGTTTTTTATTAGTAGTTAAATTGACAGCCATTTTTAATTTACTATTAAATCTAGGTAATGGCAAAGAAAAAAAAAACATCCAATAAAATATTATGATAGTTGCACCTTATACCGTTATTTTTATTTATTTTTAAAATTCTGAGCATGTAGAAAAGTCGTAATAATTGGTATAAATTATTCAATTTTTAATCATTTGGAGGTCTAATTTCTATCACTTATTTAAAAACACACTTTTAGATCCTTAAACTTTTCAATGAAAGTAATAATTTAGTTCCTAAAACTTTTTATTTATAACTATTTAGTCCCTGTAACTTTCAATTTTGTAACAATTTAAGTCTATAGAATTTTTACTAGTAACAATTTAGTTTTTATGCGCTTTTATAATTTCACACCAACATTTAGTCCCTAATGCAAATAAACTTTTAATCAAAATTAGAATATATTGAGTCTCTATTTAGTTGTCGGGTTTTATTTATGTAAAATTTTTTATTAAATCTAAATCCTATTTTTTAATAGAGATTAAATTGCTATAAATTTGAAAATACAATGACTAAATTATTATAATAATAAAATTTAAAGATTAAATTGTTACAGAATTAAAAATTAAAGATTGAAATTTTTGTCCAGCTAAATTCAGAAATAATTATTACTTTTAAACGAAAATTTATAAAAATAGATATAAAATTTGAAAAATGTATTTCAAATTTGTTGGTAATTGGTTTTTACATTTCACTTTTAAATTCTCACATAACATTTGGATTTGACAAAGCAATTGATGTCTTTTCGAGAAAAAGCCTGGTTAATATATTTTTTAAAAATTCAAGAGACAAAAAATTCCAATTCAAAATACTTTTTGGTATAAAAATCTGGCTCTGATCCATGTTTTCAATATATGAAAAATTGATTACTTTCCCCATTTTGTCACTAAGTTTCTTCTGTGGCCGATGAAACCTTTCTTTCTTTGGTCATTCCGTCCAGAGTTTTCCCCTTGTGTTCAATCTTCCTTGGGTTTCTTCATTGAGCTGGGATTTTCACGCCAATTGGCGAGCCTGCCCTTGTAAGAATCGGAGGCCTTCCCTTTTCCGCTTTTTTCTTTGGGGGAAAAGAACCATTTTTTCATTAAAAAAATCATATTGGGTCCAAGTGGGTAGACATGGAATCTCGAATAAGTCCTGTTTTAAGGCCATATCCAAGGGGGCTTAATTCTGGGTTGTCTTTATTTTAAAATTATTTTTTCTGTTGGTTTTGATATTTGGTGTAATGCTTCTGTTTGGTTGAGTGGGGGAGGAGGAAAAAAGGCTTATTTCTTTATTTATTGTTGTTGAATAATTTAGCTCCCCTTCTCATTGTCTATAAAGTTTCAACGAGGGGCTATTTATTTAGAAAATTGTTATTGTGGAGTGATGGATTATACCTTTGAGTATGCCTATGCTTAGGCATTGGAGTCATCTATATCAGACAACTTTAAATATTAATGCTTCCTGCTGTATAAGATGTTGAAGAATTGAGCTCCTGATGCCGCCCTGTCTCAATTTAGATGCATAATGAACAAGGGGATCATAGTTTCTTGTAAGGGCTTTTGTTTATTAAATGGTTTAATTTTCAAAATTTTTGTATAGTTTGTGGAGTTAAGATAAAAAGTTTGTATGTTTTGCTTTATTTGTTTATGTAGAGAATGCTTTAGCAACTAACTAGTTTTGCATAATACAGCCCCTTTGATTATCATATCATGTCTATTTTTGTTTATAATGTTAGATCTCTGTTGGAACTCTTATTTTTTAAAGGTTGTCTTAATAATCTTGGTTCACTTGTTTGATGCAAATGTTCTGCTTCCTTGGAGAGATGTGGGTGAGGGATAATATGAATGCTATAGTTTTCCTTGTCCTGACAAGAGAAGTTGATTGCCATTTTGCACATACTGTTGGCAAAGGCCTTTCTTTTGAAAATATTTGAGGGTTGTTCGAATTCGAAATGTCGTCTCCCAAAACCGGAGAAGCATATGGATGTCATGAATTGTAAGTTGATTGACAACAGTGAAAGTTTTTCTCATTAGTTCTTTTGAATTGCTGCTACAATCAAGTTTCTAGTTTTGCATGTACGACATGTCCGTACAATGTTATTGACTGCAGAAAATTAATGAAAAACTATGAAGAGAGGTGCTAATAGCAGGATCTTTGATTATAATTTAGTGCCAGGATTTTTGGGGTATGCAGTTTAAGAAGGACAAGAGAATCAACAGGGAAAATAGTTGAAGTGTCTTTCAGTTTAGTAACCCTTGAAAACTTGAAAGTGTGATATGTTTATTGTTTAATAGCCAAAGTTTTTGCTTTTTTCTAGATATGTTGATTATTTTTAACAGTGAATATGAAAATGTTGGCAAACATTTGCCCTTGAATGAGTTGTAAGAGAAATTAGTGGATTTGATTTAACTTTGCTTAGTAATTCTGACCCTAACGACGCATTATGATGTTTAGAGGATTCAGGAACCTTAGTTTAGACATAAATTTGGGTAAGTAATCTACTAAATTTTCATTATAATTTTATCCATCAAGCTGGAGAAAAAAAAGTAGTTAGAATATCTAATGCAAATTGACAAAAAATAGGATCGAATCTTGTCTTGAAATTTCACAATGGGGAAAATTATGTAATTTGAAATGTTTTTGGGATGACCATGAATTGAGTTATTTACGGAGTTTGTTAGTTTTATTTCATTAATAGGAAGCTCTCCTTATGCAACTAAAAGTTTGTAATTCTCTTTCCATAGGTTCCCATTATTGCTTCCTAATTAAGTTGAAGGTATTGATTGTTATTTCCTTTGTTGAAATTCTCCATATAAACCTAAATCCAGGATGATGAGTGATTACAAAAGTGGAGATGATCGATGAATGGGCTCAGTGGAATTTAATGCTCGAATTCAACGGTGCCAAAAGAAAGTACTTTCCCTAATTCTCAATTCTCCTGCTTCTATATAATGAATTTCCCAGTATGCTCCAAATGGGTAGGGCTGGTGCTGAGTAGTATATTTTCAGCGTTTCAAGTGATTTTCATTTCTCATCTGAGACTTTTAAGTTTTCTATGAAGTATGCATATGGATGGATAGGGCAAAGTTTCCCCCTTAACTAGCATTTCAACTTTCAAAAAAATTTGATTGTTCCATCAACTATTAGCGGCTTGTTATAAATTCTTTTGGCACCAATCGTTTCAACTCTTAAATTAGTCTTGTCTAGAATGTTAAATTACGTGGCGTGATCTCTGAAGCTTTAAATAGGCTTCATAAACCCCAAAGGTCTTGGATATTTTAAACTTTTATTGATGAATGAATGTTCTGCATGTTCTCATGAGTGTTTGTATCAAATACATTACCCCCCAATGATTTGCTTGAACATTCTAACATATAAAATGCCTATCAGACAATGTCGAGTGTGTGTGACGAAGGCGGAGTTGGAAAAATCCACGTTTGAACCTTCCCCGACGCTTATACCATACAAGTCCCATACTATTTGGTTTCTGTGAGACAAGAATATGATGTCATCCCCAATGTTGGATTGGAATCTGTGGCAAACTAGACCTCACAATACTGTATGGCTGCAAACTTCTTTTAAAGATTTTTATGTTTTCACTCACGGTGCAGCATACTGATTCTATTTCTTGCTAAGAGGTTGAAAGGTATTTCGAAAATACGGTTTAAAACTCCTTTTCCCACTTGCAGATCTGGTTCTAGTATGACCTGGATGTGATTCAACCAAACTTGGAAAGCCCCAAGTTTGGTAACTTTTAAACCTAATTTTCATTATTATTATTCAAGCTCAAAACTGACCTGAAAGTATGACTGACAAGTTTTTTTTCTTCTTTTACTTTTTTTTTTTTGATGGCATACTTTCTGTTTTTCCAGACCTAATTGAATGTTTTTTGAAGTTTTTCCTTCCCAACAGCTTTTTGCCGTTCTCAATTTCCAATCCATCAGACCCCCTTAACGGTGATGCAGCGTCTTTAATGTTAAAAAGACAGAAGCCAATAATGAAAAGCAAAAAGTCAAAAGTATGATTTATTTTGGAAATTTATAAAGCAAATGTTAATGTCATTAATAATACCATATCCGAGATCGTAAACAAATGTAACGATCTTAGGTAAATATATTCCTGTAGTTAAAACAAGTGATATTCGTTTGTATGTTTTCTTTGTGCAATCTGTATGCTGGAGGATATTGGTTTGAATGTGCACTCCTCCCTAGGATCATCAACATCCATCTGCAAAATCCTTGTTATGAACCATTACACATATCGATTTTAGTCCTCGCAAATTCTCTACTAACGAAGTTGAGTTTTGCTCAAAAGTCTACTTTTAACCTTTGCTATTTTAGATATCTATATCCAACAGTTCAATAGAAGTAAATTGCTTTAGCACGTGACATGCACAAGATGAATGCATTTGAGAAAACTATTAAATTTGAATGCTGTTGAAATGTTGTGAGATATTAACGATGTTATCGTAAGCACTCTGAAATGAGTCAAAGGATGAGTTATCAATTTTGGAGATTATAAAGCAAATTATATAGTGTCATGATTAATCCCATACGAGATCATAAACAAATGTCCGACTAGGTAAATATATATTTGTAGTAACACAAATGTTCATTTGGTATGCTTCTTTTGGTATCTCTATACTGGGATTTTTGTTGAATGTGCCGCTTCTCCCGCTAAGGTTATCACTCTCCTGTACAATTCTTTGGTTTAACGACCACAATTACACCGCTTATTGTTTTTAAGAGTCCTGAAAATTCTCCTACTTACAAAACTTGA
The DNA here is from genome assembly GCF_009727055.1 of Benincasa hispida. Lineage (NCBI taxonomy): Eukaryota > Viridiplantae > Streptophyta > Magnoliopsida > Cucurbitales > Cucurbitaceae > Benincasa > Benincasa hispida. The sequence goes on along the minus strand of NC_052356.1, from coordinate 45,413,149 downwards.
GTTTTGCATAAGAAGTCTCTACTATTTTTAATCTTTGTGATTAGATATTAAGAATCTTATATAAATCATATAAAGGAATCACCGGCCCCATATAGCGAAGCGCTGACCGTTGGCAGTTTAATATTGCCATAAGTGGTGACGTAAGATTTAGTATTTGAAACTATTATTCAATGTGTTGAAATATGTTTGAATATGTTATCTGACAGTACCAAATGTACCCAGCATGTTAGGAGTCTCAATTGCCCCGGTGCAGGTGAGTCCAGGGCCGAAGGGCATCGCCTGTTATTCCTGGTGCTCTTACTACATTACTCATTTCTATAAATTATTTATATCTCTATTGCGTACCCTCAAGATAATAAAGGAGTTTGCCCTCCTTACTTGTGGTAGTAGCTATTAGTAATACATTGCTAATGTACACCGTAAATTTGTGTATTTTGATTTTCTTGCTTGAATTTCTTTCTTGTTGAATTTGTTTTCTATCATCAACCATAAATGGGATAGAATGTGTCAATGTTTAGGGAATGAGCCATAAAAGAGTTTTAATTTTACAAAAGAGGAAACAACAGAAAAAGAAATTTATGGAAGTACAAGGACAAGAATGAAACCAAGATCTTTGAAAGTTGTGATTGAGTAAAGTTTTTATGTAAGATGAAAATGAAAGTGCAGTTATTGTTAGTGTGTTAAACTTTGTGGTAATGACAGAAGTATTGCGAAAGCTAATGCGAAAAGGGAAAAATGTGGTGATTCAGCTGCACAGAAGATGAGAGTGAAGCAGAATGTAAGCTGATTCCGATAAAGTGATTTCAAGTGACAATGATATTGCTGGTTGAGAAGGTTGATCTCCTAAAAAGCGCCTTACTACTATTCCACAGCTATCCATATTCATTCAGACCAAAAAAAGAAACACCTAAAACATGGAATGGAATATTGTTCCAATATAACACTGGCTTGTTATGTAGAGAATGAGAAAAGATATTGGCTGTTTGTTTTGGTCAAAGTTACAATTAGGCTGTAAAATAATGAATGGTTTCATGTTTTTGGGGGTAAGTGGAAGTAAACAAACACTTAGATGAATAGCTGAAATTGCTTTTACTCTGGTTTGTTTGTTAATTAAATGTCATGATCTCTGCTCGCTATTCGGAGGTTTTGAATTCCTTCCATCCCTTACTGTTTAACATGTTATATGTGTAATAATAGTATAGTCTGATTAAAGATATAGGAAAAGTATTCTACTAAAGATGGCCCTTTTAAAACTACACTTTGCCCTTTTGAATATAATGTGTTTTCTGTCCTCATGGAGGATAAACTTTTGAAGTTGAATCAAATTAAAATTCCCTTACTTTTACAAAGTGAAATAAATTTAAAATCATTATTAAAATGTTGTTCTTAATCCAAGTAAATGCAATATTTATTAAGAGAAAGTGCTAGAATGATTTGGAAAGTAAGTTTTTTCCCCCTCTATTGTTAGATAATTTTTCTTGGACAATAATTTTGTTGAGGTGATTTTTAAATTATTTCAAATGGATTAAAAGTAAAAATAGATGTGAATGCACTAATCCAATAATTCTAACTTGATTAACTTAAAGTTTTTAAATTCTTAGTTGGCAATTATTAGTATTGGGTTTTAGTTTATTCAAACTTGTTTTGTGAAAAAATGAAAACGTTTACTACAATAACCACTTTAAATTAACAAAAACCCCTAGATCTTAAGTTAAATTTCTAAGATTGCCCTAAACTTGGGAAATTTATACGGATGACCCAAAAATTGGGTCAAAAATGTCAAATGACAATTTCTTTTAAAAAATAATCGTCCAATTGAACCTTTTTGCTAGACGTCATCGCCATACCAAATTATTTAATTATGCCCTTACTACTCGTCTTCTTACTTTTTTAACTGAGAAACCCACCAAAAACTAAACTATTAATTCATTCAAATTTTCTAAGGCCTAACGGCGTTCGTTATTTGCTCATCAACCCACGAAAAAAAACTATTTCCGACTTGCAATACGATTCTACTTACTTCCGGCTTTCAATCGAATCTTATTCGGGTATCTTTCTTTCAATATGGTTTTTTTTGTTTTTTTTTTTTGGTTTTGGAGTGTTGGTTTACTGTGGTTGAACGAAAGTAGAAAAGAGTTTGTGAGCCGAGAATAAGTGCAGAAAGTGAAATCGGTAGAGCGACACCGGAGAGTAAGTGAACCTATGGTTTTTTTTTATTTGTTTTTCGATGTGTTATGTGGGTTGAAGAATGAGGTACAAAGAGAGAATGTGAGAGAGATAAGGGAAGAGCAACACCGGGAAGATAGCGACATCGGAGAGAGTGACACCAAGCGAGAGCATTCTATGAGAGATCGATTCTAGCGAGAGCCATTCTAGTGAGATTTAACAGAATGTTGTTTTATATATTTTTTTTTTTCTGAAGGAGTTTACTGATTATTTTTTTAATAAATGCAGGAGTGAATTTTAAGATGGCTACACATGTTTCAGATATAGCTGGAAGTTGACAGAATTTTCCCGGTCGTACCAGCTTAACTCACATTGCAAATGCAAACAAGATTGTCAAGAGAAGCTCACACCAACGTAGTTGGCCATGTTTTCAAGAGAAGCAATTTTTTGGGCAATTTGTTTGGGCCCCACGGTTGATATAGTGTTCAAATAGCCGCAATTGTCCATCACATAACGATAAGCACCCTTGCTATACGATAACTCTTTCTCTCCCACTTGCTTATCGTCTATACGATTTATCTTTTCTCTGACCTCTACCAAATTCACCAAAAACCACACTTTGGATTCTCACTCCGAGAATACCAAGGGCTCCAACTGGTGGTGTCGTCCCTGCTGTTCACTTGTTTGTGACTGTTCGTGTTGCTGTCGTTCGTGTAGACAATCGTGCTGCTGCAGCCGACTGGTTTGTTGGGCAATAGAGTGCGAGTAGAGGTTCTTCTGCTGCTTATGAGTTCAACGTTTGAAGAGGGTCTTCAATTGGTATGAGAACTCTTTCCCTTGTATTTTAGTATTCGAAGCATGTCGTTAATTAGTGCTAATTTGCCTAACTTTCTGTTGGAATGTATGTGTTGTATTTCAGTCACGATGAAATCGGAAAGATTCGAACGCGCTCATGGATACTCTTCGTTAAGAGTTCCTTCAGAGGGATTGAGCAAAATGGTTCTCTCTCAACTAAGTATTATGATGTTTAATGTTTTCCAGTAGTTTTATGTTTAAAAGTTTTATGTATGAGTTTGCTTCATAGTTTTCAGTACATATGTTTTCAAATAGTCACTTACTGACCTAGTAGAACATTCTTTTCGAATGTTTTACTTTTTTCCAGGTAGTGGTCAACTCCCCAGATGTTAGCTGTGTTGTTGCTTTGCCACTCAAAGTAAAGGTTGAAGCTTGAAGAAGAAAATAAGGTCTAGGTTTTTACCATGGTTATGTTTGTTTTACGCTCATGTACATACTTAGAGACTAGTAAAGAAGTGTTGAGACCCACTAAGTTTTGCGTCTGTAAACATGTGAGGTATGCTTTATGTGTTGAACCCTGGTTACTTAGGTTATCATATAATAATGTTAAGAGTTCTATGTAATGTTTTCTTGTAGCCAGGGTGTTAGTAAGCAGGTTAAGGAAGTTCAAATGGGCAATAGGTGTCATAAAAGGATTGGTAACTGCTGCCATCACATTCTTTCCTGGATTAAGAGGGTAATCTGGGAGGGGGTGTGACATGTACAATACTGTGCCTAAGTAAAGGTGTCTTACAACTTGACCTTTACATGGTGAAAATAATTTAAAATATACTAAAATAACTCTTGATTTTGAACTTTATCTCTAACAATATCTGACACACAACACTATTAGGATGTAATTTGAAAGCCTGTACAGCCCATGCTGTAAAGCCTAGCACATGAAGGAATCGAATCCCAAGCGGAAGCATGTGAACGTCTTTCATTTAGAAATCTGATTTTTAAAGAAACAAAAACGGTATAATAAAAAATGTAATTTTAGGATAAATATTCAAAGAAAACATAGGCATGCTTGAAAAAGGAATAATAGGAGAAATCACTAACTTATATTTGTTGATTCCTCTAGTTTTCTTCTTCCACCATTGTTAATAATATCGAACTTCTCCAACGTAGAAAGACACTACCAATGAGGTTACCTTGCTATTCTCTAGGATTCAAAGAACTTGGAAGTGTGGTCTCCAAGAACTTTGAGGAGGAAAATGGTAGAGAATTCTAGAGAGAAGTTAAAGAGAAAGTGGAGGGTAGGTTTTTGTGTGATATCAAAACCTTACTTAAAATGACTATAAGGATATATTTATATGGAGAAGGGTTAACCCCTTCTCTAGGAATTTTCTTTTATGCCTTTAGTGCTAATTAATTAAATAATCATATGTTAAATCCTATTTAATATACATTTAATTAATAATCATACATATCATATATTTATGCTAACCTCCAATCTCCATTGTTTCTTAATCAATTATTAGTCATTAATTATAGTTAAATCATATTTAATGTGGAGTTCATTAACATATAAATATCACATATTTATATTTATACATCTCTTTATGAATCTAATTCATATGTATCTAATATTTGAATCTTATTCAAATATATTTCTCTTACATAATTTAGATTATAGATCACATCTATAATTAACCATTATATATTAATCTCATTAATATAAAATTCCCTCATTTGATTTGTACAATTTAAATCATTCCTCATCACTATCCTTTTAGCTAACAAGGGAACCTTATGGACCTACAGATTAGGAGATTCAATGATAAGAGATTAATTGATTAAATTCCTTTAATCCAATTAATCAATATTCATTAACTACCGATCACTCCACTAAAGACCAATAGTTGTACTCTTCGAATTGTAGATATATTTTTGTGCCCATTGATATAACCAATCAACAGAATGATGACCCTTCACAAATGCTCATAACTACAGCTGGGTCAAAATACCATTTTACCCCTACAGTTACATCTAACTCCTTAAGTATCACTGATTCCTTTAATGAAAAATAGTTTATAGTGCAACTATAAACTAACACCTCTCAGGCCAGTGAGAGGTTGAGGCCTCATTATTCAAGACCCAGAACCAGCTATTACGGGAGCAATTTATCTACTTTCCCAAAGAACGAGAAGGAGTGAATTCCATCTTGTGTAATTGTGTTCACAACTTCCTAATCAGACAAATCTTCAAAATGGTAGACTTGTTGAGTCAGCTATCATGACTACGCTCACCCATACAGATCAAAGGACTACCGTAATAAACATAAGTTCACAACTCACTCAGGATTAAGGTCAAGTCTCCTATAGTCATCCTAGTGAAATATTAATTTCTTCAAGTAATGGTGTTATAAAGGGAAACTAATTATTTCGTGGTCCGGTCTTTAAATAAACTCCTTTATACAGGATACCTCCACTCGCATGTCTTTGTTGGGGTTGGTGCCTTAAATCTCATAGGGTCCTATAGTTTGTAATTGTATTATACAAACATCTTTTTTATCTAATAAAATATATGAGTTTTATTTGACATTTAGTTGCATTTATCCACAAACCAATAAACTAACATTCAAGGTTTTCTATGCATGTAGAGACATACGGGTGGATCATGTTTAAGTTATAACCTAAATGGTCTGTAGTAGATGGATAAGGTTGGATACCCTATCTTGATGACACTACGAATATGGCCCGCTTTGTAGATGTTACAATTGTTGTGAAGTGCTATAAATGATCTGATCCTAATCATTCATGTGGAGATATGTTAGCGGGGATATTCTATACAAAGAAATTTGTATAAGACCAGACCACGAAATGACTAGTCTAATTATATAATGTCATTCATAATAGAGACTTACATTTCACTAGGACGACCATAAATGACATGACCTGAATCCTGAGTGAGTCACGAACTCCTGCCTATGAAGGCGGACCTTTGATTTGTATGGGTGAAAGTGGCCAAATCGTCGATTGAATAAGCCTACCATTTTGGGGACTCGTCTGATTGGGGAGCTGGGAACACAACTACATAAGAAGGATTCACTCCTTCCCCAACATCGGGATTAGTAAATAAATTGCTTCCTTAAGGGTTGATTCCGGGGCTTGAACAATGTAGCGCCACATCTTCTCCTGGTCTAAAAGGGGTTTGATCATAGTTGGAGTATGATTTATTGTTCATTAAAGGGATCAATGGTACTTAAAGAGTTAGATGTAACTACAAGGGAAAAACGGTAATTTTGGCATGGTTGTACTTACGAGCAATTCATGAAGGGTCATCGTACTGTTGACTGGTTATATCCAATGGATACAAAAATATATCTATAGTGCGAAGAGTGCAGTTATCGGTCTTTAATGGAGTGCCCGACAGTTAATGGATGGTGAATAATTAATTAAACTGGTGAATAATTTAATTAAAGGAGTTTAATTAATTATTCACCTGCCGTTGGAGTTTCAAGCTACAGATCCATAAGGTCTCCTCTGTAGCTCAACGGGAATTAATGAGAATCAATTTTTGGATTACTTTGAATTATTCAAATTAATTGAGGGAATTGATTATTTTAATTTAATTATATATGATATAATTATTATAATGTATTTAATACATTATAATATAAAGTTTACTTAAGAGAAATTAAATATTTGAATATGATTCAAATATTAATTATGCGAATTGGATTCATATAATTCAATTTAATGTAAATGCGATTTATATTAAATATTCTTGTTGAGAGAATTAAACTATAGGTTATATTGTATTGGATACAATATTAAACTATAGGTTATATGTTATATTTGATACAACATATAGTTTAATATATATTATATGATAAAGTTGTTATCATATAAATATATATTAAAGTTTTTATTAAAATTAATTTATTTCATTAATTTTAATTTCTTTCTAGAACGTGAGAGTGGGTTTCGGTTTAGATTTTTGCTGGTTATTCGTCTTCTTCTTCCTAAAGAAAAATTACAAAAAGGTTTTGTATGTTTTTCAATCTCATCCTGTTGGGATTAGGAAAGCTTTGTTTATTTTATTTATTTATTAAGGACAGATGGGGTTGTACATGAAATCATGCGTTAGACATGGCTTATGCGTTTGCACCCATGCATCTAAGGTCGGGCGTCGGAATGAAGATGCATTAATTTAGTATGCAATGACGACGCGTTCCTATCACAAGTTTTCTTACTGCTCCAGCCAAGTATAATGCAAACGCAAGTTTCTCGGGTAAACTGAGGTCGAACATAGGGACTTGTCACTCAATAATTCTTGTGAAGCAATGCGTTTGAGGCGATGAAAAAAAAATAAAAAGAAGAAGTTTAATGCATTTATACACTACTCTTACTCATAACTAAACAGATTGAGTAATAGAAGACTTACAATGAAAATAAGTAGAGACACAACAACCATTAACGCATAGTAATATTTATTATCTTAAATCGCCCAAGTAATCCCAGCTCATTGCACTAACGCATCGCACACCTCTCGGTGGTCAGCCGCATGACTATATCTCTATAGTGCATGGTTGCGTCGAGCATAAGATTGTGCCTATCTCTAGGAACAATGCGAACTTTGCTTTAGTGCGTTCCATCTCTTACCTTCTCAGGCAGTTAGACACGGCTATTAAACTTATAGACAAGCAATGTAACATCCCATAGACAGGCGTTGCTACAGCCTTTCACCAAGTAAAGAGGATTAACTCACTATACTCGCACAACGCACACCTCTCGGTGGGTTGCTTCATGTGTCCTATCTCTAGGCTACACGATTAAGCATGTGATTGCCTTTGATAAATAAACGCTAAAGATAAAACTATGATAGAGATGAAGATGATGAAGAAGACGACAATGAAGGAGTCAAGATTTGCATTGATCACAAAATGTCTTAATATCTTAAGCTAAAATGTAATACAATACAGAGATTAGAAGAGAAAGGAAGGACTTTGCTCAAGGTTGCCGGTGGTGGCCATGGAATAATGGTGGAAATGTCTCTCTCGAGCTCTATCTACGGCGAAAGCTACCGGTCGTCACTCGGTCTGGTGTGGAGATGAAGAATTCTCACTGAAAATCTCGTTCAAGCTCTCATTTGTGACCACAAACTTCTGCCTTGAGGCAAAAATTCGGATGTCTTGAAATGAAAATCCAAAATGCTATTTATAGAGTTTAAACGCCGACAGCTGTCATGATTGCCTTATGGCTCACTGATGCTTTTGTCACTGTATGGGCAATGTCACATCGTCTTATCTTGTTGATACTCCCAATGTATACATCAGAGCTTGATTCAGCTAAAGCGTCAATGCGTTCTCCCCATCTTATGATCATCCTTCTATTATGGTTGTCACTCCGTGGCCGCAATTTCCAATTGATCACCGCATTTGCTTGATCACCGCAACTTTCATGAGATGGACGCATTCGGTCACCACAACTTCCATGCGATGGACGCACGCGATCCAACTTTCAGCACATGCATTTGTCTTTACGATCGCCTAGCTTCATGCGTTTGTCTTTGCGATGGCCTGGCTTCAGTGCATGCGTTTGTCTGCGGTTGCTTATTTCAAACGCATGCGTTTGATTCCTGCGATAGCTACAAAAATAGACACTTTGGCATGGAATAACGCATAATATTGAGATCAGTGAGGATCTAGGTGCTAATTGACACAAAACTCAATTTTTCACAAATTCTAATTATTATCACCGCATTTTCTACTTATTAGCCCTCATGATTCTAAATAAAAGGCTTATAATAACTGGCATTTCTGCCAGTTATCACATCCCAATCTCTTGCTCTTATCTCTCTAAAATTACCTCTCTTCCAAAATAGCCAGAGTCCACGCCTCCTAGATTATCATCCAGAGAATACAGTGGATTTTTTGTGGTGGTATTCTTTTGGTTCGTGAGTTTCTTTCTTAAAGAATTGGTCTTCAAAGGTAAAGGTTTCTGAAACCCCTTTTACTTTTCTGTAATTTAGTTTTAGCATGCTATAAATTAATTTTAGATATATAATTTCTGTTTGTTTCTGTAAATTTAAACATTTTGTAAATTTGGAATTTGAGGTCTAGTCCCCTTTTCTACTCAAGGATCTTCAATGGTTCCTTTAGTTTTTACATGAACAATATGGTTCATATTGTTTATAATACTTACATCTCATGTAACAATTACAGAGTGGGTCGTATCTACAATGTTACCAGGATAAGGCACCCAATCTTCATCCATTTACTGCAAACCTTTTAGGTTATTACTTGAACATGAACCACCTGTATGTCAACTACATACTGTTCAAGTGACATCATATAACCTTGGATCTTAGTTTATTATATTGAATTAATGTTGTCTAAATGACAAATAAAATACCTCTAATTTTATTAGATAAATAATTTGTGTTAACAAAAACTACAAACCACAAGATACACTAGATTTAAGACATTAATCCCAACATCCATTTCATCATTTATAGCTTCTTGCCATAAATTGGCATCTACTGAGGACAGGACATCTTTGAGGTTCTTAGGATCTTCTTCTTCTCCCCTCCCATGAGGTATTTCCCCCCATCCTGGCCCCTGCCCCCGCTAATTGAAGGCAGGGATGGGGCTGTCTCTTATACACATCTAGATGTGTATAAGAGACAGGTTTGACCCCCATCCTCAGTCAAACCAGGGATTCTCCACTCCGATCGGGGCAAGGACCCGTGGGGACCCCACCCCGCGGGGATTTTTGCCAACCCTAATTACAAGAACTCTAGCCTTCATTATTTCTTGATTTAAAGAAAAATCTATTCTCAAAGAAGTCAGCGTCATTGGATTTTATGATCACTTGATTTGTTAGGCCATAGAACCTATAGGTTTTACTATTTATTGTGTATCCTATGAAGACACATTCATAGGCTCTACTGGCAAGTTTCCTTATTTTGAGATTTGGTATTCTTACATAGGCTAGACACCCTCAAGTTCTGAAATATGACAAGTTCGGTTTCTTATTATTAAGGACTTTGTAGGGTGAGGTTGTGTTTTTAGACTTTGGTATTCTATTAAGCACACAACACACGGTATGGATAATTTCACCCCACCATAAGAGGCAACTCCCGAATTAAGTAAAATAACAACTACTAGTTCAGATAGAGTTCTATTTTTCCTTTCAATTTTTCCATTCTTTTTAGAAGAATAAGGAGTCATCTTTCATGAATTATTCCATGTGAGTTATAGAAATTATTAAAAACATCTTAATTGTATTTAGTTCCTCTATCACTACGAAATCTCTTAACTTTTCTATTAAACTGGTTTTCTATTTCAATCACAAAAAAATGGAACATATAAAAAGCATCACTTTTATTCTTCAGCAAATATACAAAAGTGAAGTTAGAGTAGTCATCTATAAAGGTGATAATGTATCTTTTACTATTCCTAGTCAAGACACCATTAAATTCACATAAATCTGAATGAATTAAATCTAGAGGCTCAGATTCCCTATATATAGATTTATGCTGAGTTTTAGTTATTAGAACCTGACTACAATATTCGCATTTCTCAAAGTCATTCATGGATAGTTTGCGAATCATTTCCAACCTACTCATGTTGCTAATTATCTGTTTATTAACATGATAAAGCCTAGCATGCAAATATTAAAAGAACACAACATATAAACGGAAGACTTAGTTTTATTCAAATCAAGATTAAGTCTGAACATTCTAGCAGTTGCATAACCTTTTCTCACGAAGACATTGTTTTTAGTAAGGGTATACAAGTCGGCCTCTATGGTCGGAGTAAAGCCCGCATTGTTGGGGAGATAGCCTGAGACCAGATTCTTCCTTATCTCTGGGGTGTGTAGAACTTCCTTCAGAGTGAAGGTCTTCCCAGAGGTAAACTTCAGTTCCACCTCACCGACTGCAACAAATTTTGTTGAGTGATGATCCATCAACAATATATTTTTATCCTTAGTTTTAGAATAAGTTCTAATTAAACTAAGGTCATGACATACATGGTGTGTAGAGCCAGTATCTATCCACCACCTCTTAGAGCCACCGATCATATTTACTTCTGTGATAATGCTACTGACGGTTCTTCTATCAGGTTCGCCTTCTCAGTAGGACGACGCATGTTCCTACAATTTCTAGCCATATGTCCAGGTTTGTTGCAGTTATAGGAAAGAAATTATACCATTTCTCCTAAAGAGATTTATGCTTCTTTTGATTCTTTTGAATGTTGGAGCCCCGATTTTGTCCTTTCCTTTTGGTTTCCTTTTGACTTTGGTTCAGGCTTTATCACTGCAGAGACATACCTTCTCGATACGATGTTTATCTCCTCCCTCTGGCCCTACTTGTAGGCTTCTTCCTCAATCCTTAGGCATGTTATCAGACTCTCCATGGAGAATTCCTTGGTCTTATGCCTTGGGTATTTTTAAAAATCCTTCCACAAGTGGAGCAACTTGTCAATAAGAACAACAATTTGAAATTGTTCATCAAGAGGCATACCTTCACTTATAATCTCATTAGCTATTTTTTGCGGTTCATGGGATTTGGCCTCCATAGATTTGTCGTCCGTCATTTAAAACTTCAGGTAACAACTTATTGCATATTTTTTCGAATCGACCTCCTCGGTATCTTTTTTTTTGCAGGACATCCCAAACTTCTTTTGTTATCTTCATTGTACTGTAATAGTCATAGAGATCATCATTTAGCCCATTTAAAATAAAGTTTCTGCAGAGAAAATCATTTTCTTCCCAAGCAGTTGCTTCTTTGATTTGTTCTTCGGTAGGGTCTTCTTTTGAGACAGTTGGCTTCTCTGTAGTATTGTCATAAGCAACCTTCTTGACGGTAAGGAGGAACAACATCTTCTCTTTCCATCGTTTGAAGTGTGCCCCTTCGAAACGAAAAGGATGGTTGAGATCGGATGACATGAAATTGGTCTGTGTTGACAAGGCCAGCAAGAACTATGGCAAATGAATGGCGTCTTAAAATTATTGACAATGGCCCCCCGGATAGAATACGACAGCAAACAAACAACTCAAACGACGGTGATCGAAAGCAGAACTTGCAAAACGAACAAACGGTGAAAGTAGGCTGGGCCGTGAATCTCGCTTTCTTTAAGACATTTCGCGGCTTGTCTTAATTGGAGTTGCACCAGAACCAATTAGAAATTTCACACCCTTGAAGACTAAATGCTTGAAAAACGTGAAAGGAAAATACAGAGGAGGAAAGCAGGGAGGGTAAAAGAGAAGTGGTTTCGGTGTCTTCCTTTTGAAGCACTAAAGGCTAATTTATAGGCCTTGATAGTGCGTGAAGAATGGGAAGCATGCGAACGAATGTACAACTCGGGACAGACCGAACGTGGTAAACGACCACGTAAAGCGCAGATGACTACGCCTATTACAGGCGACCAAACAAACGAATGAAGAATTAGTTTAAATAAAAATAATAATAAATTAATTAAAAAATATATAAATTATTATTTTTAATAAAAAAATAATTTTACACCTCAATATGAGAGGTCCACCATGTCCACATTTGTCTATCTCCTCATCCTCAAACATTGGTATCCCTTGGGGCCCAAATTCACAAGCAAAGGTGGGGTATGTGAGGTCTGAGGAGACTTTCCAATGATAAAATAACCAGTGGGATTCCTTTATTCTATTTTCCATTTTAAATAAATTTTCATTAACATCACCTACATGTTTCTCCATTGTTCAGATTTCCTGTGACAATTTCATTTTTGTAGTTTGGCCATTGATTTTTCCTTCACCATCGGATGAAGAAGAAAAGGGGGGAACATGGGTTTTTGTTTATGTGATTCTTGGATTCTCAATTTGTTGTTGATTCAGAACCTAATTCTCCGTATAATGTTATTTTCGATTCGTTTGTATTTTCCCCGAAATTTCGCTTCCACTACCCGTGAAATTCCATCTCATTGTTTCATTTTGTTCATGATCTTCCCCCTTTTGATCTGATTTAACCAAAAACGATAAATTATTTTCAATAATTTGTAATTAGTTTATGCAATCATTTCTTGCACCTTCTTGTTAATTCGTCAATGGGATGGGTAAGCTCGAAACCAAATCGGTGCTGTCATTGCCGGCGGCCATATTCACCAATTTCTCAAAGCTATTCTATGCAAGTTCATCATCCACCACATGATGGGGGCTGTGTTAGCGAAACAGGGGAAGAAAAAAGCCGCAGGGTGGGGGCTGGGTTAGTGAAATGAGGGAGAGAATTTTTTTTTTTTTTTTTCTTTAATTACTATTTTAACTATCCTTATTTTATCTAAAATAATAAAATTAATAAAATGATACGTCTATTATTCAAAACTGAGGGATTAAAATGGTTGAATTAAAAACATAGTGTATCTATTCCTTAAAATTCAGGGTACCATGATTTTATAACGCCACGTGGGCCATAAAAGAACAGTCATTTAGCCATGATCCATGAAGGAAAAGGCCCAGACCAAATATCAGAAATACAATTAAAATAAGATTTCTTCAAACCAACGCTTCAACTCCCATATATCAGAAATCTAGCACGTGCATTCGCTTAGAGAAGAAACTTTGTTCATCACATTTATCAGGAGGGAACCATCTTTTTGTACATGTAAAGAGAGGATCGATGTATCATTTAGGCTAATAGCCTCAGGAATTCTCTGTTTCTTAGTAGTTTCAGTAACATAATTCAAAGTCCAGCAACTATGTGCTTCCACATTAGTAATTAGATAATTATGAATTACTTTGTTCCTATCAGTCCAAACAACCTAACAGTAGATCACTATAATCTCCAATTCTATTTGAGAACAGATGACATTTATTTCCATCCATCCATCGATAAAGGTGGAGCTAAAGTTGGTGTAAACAAATGGTTATTCCATACCTCTAGTCAATTAATTATATTTCTTTATTATTGAGTACTTGCAATCATATTCATTGCTAACTTCTTACATTTTTTGTTTGAGTTTTTTTACAACAGTTGCAGGAATGAAGATCAACCTTCCGATAATAAGAAAGGGAGATCACCGAACCCAACTGTAAGCTTATAGATGCTCAACTTGTATACATATTTACTAACACAAATATACAATAAATACTCGATAATGTCAAGCAGATGCAAAGGAAACAAAATAAGAAAAATAAACAAATTTATATAACAAAGAGCCTTATAGTTGAAGATGAGAAAAAGCATATCATGTGACTCATTTGTCAAGCCTCTTCCTGCAATTTGAGAACAGTTTCAAGAGCACAAACTTTCAATCTCAAATGCAATATATAATGAGCCGTTTTGGCGAATAGATGTTCCCGTCGCAACCCTCTACCACCGGGCACGACCCACCGAAGCTTCTGAACTCTCCGGCGAACCTCTCGTGCTTCTCTCCTCTTCCTCTTCAAGCTCGAGGCAGCCACATTATGATGGCAAGAGGAACTGGAATTAGCCATCAAATCTGCTAAAGCCATAGGTAGAAAGTTAAACCCAATACAAAAAGGGTAAATAATGAAAGGGAGTAGAAAAGAGATGACTATGAGAATGGCTTTGAGTTTTGTATATATATAAGAAGAGAAGCTTCAGTTGGGTGGTGGGGTTTTGAGTTTTTTGTGGAGAAATGAAGGTTTCAGTTTCAGGTTGGGGAATCGTAATTCCATGTGGGCAAACAGTCGGAAACATTGTATGGGTCTGGAGGGGGGTTCTGTACACGTGTCAGGCAGATTTTGGATGCAAAATCATGGCCACTAGTTTTTGTTTGCCAGAAATTGACAGACAGCTGCCACTGCGCTCCCTAGAATTCCGACACCTGTCCTTCAGCTCACGTGCGAGTTATTTGGTCTCTGCTGGGACTACTAACATCACCCACATGCTATGGCTTATCCAATTCCTTGAAGAGAAGGGAAGTGGAATTCTGTTCTGTATAAACATTTGGTTAACACATAAAAGAATCTAAAATAACAGATGAGTGAATCAATTAAAAAACATAGCAAAAAAGAGAACTTTCTTTTTTGAAGAAGAAACAACTTTTAACTGACATATGATGAGAAGATTGTTCAAAGATACAAGCTGGAGAATACAAACAAGAACAACAGACTTCAAAATAAAGAAACTAAAGGTCTTTCAATCTGTAATGGTCTAGTTATCATCATGAGAGAAGCAGAAGAGACTTCCAATACTTCAGCAAGAAGATTGCTTCTGAATTTTTCGATAATGGTTAATGAGCTTCATCAAATAACTTCATCTTATACTGGAGACAAATCTCTAAAGACCTTTTAATGTACAACTCTCTACAAAGAATCATTTCGTTATGGCGAGAAGCTAATTCTGCATCAAACTGGTCAATCCAAGCCAAAAGTTGAGCAAAATGAACATCAGACTCCATAATGTAAAGAAAGAAGGCTGATGCACTAGGGAAACTTTTGAAGATAACATTGCAAAATTACTTAAAAGTTACCATTCTTATCAGCATTCATTCACATCCTAGATTTCTTTGTCAGTAGAATCAGCAAATCACATCAATACGGATGTTAAAACATTATGGCATCTAGCAAATTCATAAGGGAAGGATCTAAAACAATTCCAACTTTCTGATTCTAGACAAGAACATAGATTTCATTGATCAAGCATAGTTAAATTATAGTTCAGTCAGTAAAGGACTTCATAATTATACAATGTACATGCACCATATTTCTTTTCTCTGCACAAATACATCTGAAGACTGGATCGAGACAAATTCCATTCAATGCTGAAAGCAATTAGAGAAACATATAGAACCGCTCGAAGGACTGGCAGATGAGAACATGTGGAGAAGAAGATATGCACTTTCCATCCCAGGTGGAACTCCCATAACATTAATGAGGGTTGAGAAAATTAGGAGAGAAGCAGGGGTCCTACCTCATAATGAGACATTCCCAGTTGTTGAGTCCAAAGGAAATGCAGTGACAAATCTCAATTTGAAATTGCATAATAAAGTATAACTCGTGATCTAGACATGAAAATGAAATGTAGAAATTGCATATCTAGAGCCACAACTTCAATGCTGCCAAATAGAAACCATGTGGAATCGAAAAGAGCGGAAAGGAAATAGAACATCCACATGTCTAGCTTCTAACTTGTCTCTCCCTTCCACTTTATCTCTATTTAATGCAGAGTACCAAATAACTGTCATATACTCAACATAAAGAAGAGGAGAAGACAATTAGAATAAGTGAGCTCTTCCATCAGATCTCATCCCTTATGTGTAGACAACAGGAGCATATATAAAAAACTTCTTTTGAAGAATGAGCCAAACCGGGTCATTTCTCGAAAGAAGTTTTTATGGGAAGAGCATACAAAAAGATGAAGACATTAGGTATATATATATAATATGATGCTCATCAAAATAAGATGAACATATTGAGAATATGGCCAATGATTCTCACTTATAATATCAATGTTCCATTGTAACACACACATTAAAAGAAAGAAAAAAAAAAGTTCCAACATAACACCAAGATTAATATCTTTGAAGGCAACACAACTGTGCCTAAGAATGAATACATATGACACTTGCTTTCCCTGAAGAATTATTTTGAGTATATATAAATATTGTTACCGAATCACTGAATAACATGTCGTTATACCTAAAGAAAGATAGCAAGACAACAATCTTTCATTGTTTACTGAAATGTCTCATTGTAAAACAAAATGGTGAAAAGAAAATCGTAAAGAGCAGTACATGGACGTTTTAACTCGACCGCCAAGGATTCTCTCCATAGTAGAAAGCTGTGCCAACCATCAGTGCTACTGTAGCACCTTGGACAACCACACGAGCTCTCATTAGCATCTGCCCCAATTGAGAGTTACCTTGTCTAAAGCTTATTAATCCAGCAGTGAGAACCCCAGCAGTGACAAGTGCACCTGAATATTAAATTCTATCAAACAGAGAAACCAGTAGAGGAAAACACAGAGCACCATTACCACACAGAAAAAAGAACACAGCTTTATATCCTAGAACTAACAACCATTGACTCTCATAAGCTAAAATGAAACCTTTTGTGTAGTAGTATTTACAACGGAAAATCTCCCACTTCCTACAATCTGCTTAAAATCTCCATGCTCGTTAGACCATAATTGGAAAAACAAAAGAACCACTCTAGAATTTGTTTCGTTTAATTGATTTTAACTCAGGTAACAACATAACAGCCTAAAGGGTACACATAGAAACCAATAGATAATCTGATGCCGGACATCTTCGAATAGAGTGGGAGCTCTATAATTGCATAAAGGGGGAAGGAAAAACGATAAAGAAAGTTGGGAAATATCCACACTTCAGCACGTCCAACACAACCCTTCAACAGAATTCAATGAAATTGAATAGTAATAGTAATAGCAAGGAGGAAGAAATTGGGGAAATTACCGACGGGGACGAGAGGGTTCCTAGCACGCTTCTTCTCAACGAAGAACTCGTCCAAATTGGGTTCCTCCGAGCTCATTGTTGGTTGATTGATGAAGGAAGAGATGAATCTAAATCAAAAGAAGAGTAAAACGCAGATGATTAAGCAACCGACAAACAATAAATTGGTTTGGAGGAAGGAGCTTTGCCTTCAAATTCGACTTCCAACCGGGTGTGGATGTAAATGAGGCACGAATCAGCGGGTCGAGGGCCCATACACCAATTTTAATCATGGGAAAATTCAAGGTTAGATTGTCAAAAAAATACACCTAAATTATTGGGTTGATTTCGATTAATTCCCGAACTTTTAATAAGTTTATTTTAATCCTTGGAATTTAAAGTTTTATTGTATTTGTTCATGGGAAGAGATCTAAACACATATACAGAAAACAAAAATAATAAGATATAATGTAATCATGAACTATACATATTGTCTTCCTTCCTTAAGGCCTTCAATTTTTTGGTATTTTGATTTCCATCTTTTCACTAACCTATCAACAAAATTTACTTTTGTGGATATTTTGATATCTCCACTTGAAAAAACATAAATAAATCAATTGGCATATGCGTGTTTTAGTGACTACTATAAGGTCAAACTTGTCATAATTGAAACCAACCCTAAAATTCAATAATTCTTTTATAAATAATTTAATCAAATTTCAAAGATAAAGATAGCTTAAACAAAATTTAAAATTAATAGTGAATTCAACTCAACTATAATTTACATGTATGCTTCGTTTTTTAAGATCAAAAGTTTGATTCTTCATCTTCGCAATAATTATTCTAGAAAATAATTGGATAAAGCATACCGTAAAGAAAAAAGTTCTATGATTATGATTTTTCTAAAAAAAAAAAAAAAGAAAAATCAATTAATTAATAAATTGAACAAAACAAAACAAAATCTTGGGTTTGTTGATGAAACCATAACTAATTCTCTTTCTATAATCATGATTTTCCAACCCAAAGGAAAAAGTCATTCCCTTTGACCTTTATAGCCTGTCATCTTATAGTAACAAAGTGTCAATTACAAAAAATGCAAAGTAGTACAAAACTCTCGATCATATGTTAGATGTTACTAATCTCTCCTAAATATTTCTGTGTATTATCACATTTGTAACTTTATACCTTTAGAAAAAATGATTTTTTTTAAGACTAATGTTTTTTATGGTTGATGTTAAAAATATATATAACAATTTTTTATTTCTAATTTAGAAACTTATTTAAATTAAATATCGAGCGGTCAAAAGTTCAATCTCCATCCCACATTTTTTAAAAAAAAAAAAAAAAATGTAATATTGGAAGAACCTTTTTAACTCTTAAAAAGATGTTATAAATATTGTGTTTAGAAAGTTAAAATTGAAATATGTTTTGGCATTAAAAGAAAACGGCTTTTATACTCAACTTGGAATGACTTTAGTAATGCTTCAACACACTTAAAAAAGTCATTTTAACCCATTATAAAAAAAAGCATGTTCAAGTTTTCATCATCGACCACAAGATTCTAATAATTTTTCTAAATATTTATATAATACACCCAAATTTTATATATTTTTAAATTTTATCCAAATTTGATTATCTTTATTAAATATTATATTCAATTCTACGTAAATTTTAGCCAATTTCTGTTTCCACAATTACCAAGATTTTTTAATTTTCAAATAGATTTACCAATTAGATTTTTCCAAATTGATGATTTCAATCTTATTTGGGGAAGATTAAAACTTGCCAAAAATATTAGGTAAAATGTGAAAAACATACAAAATCTCGATATTAATCCAACTTTGTTTGAAAATTAGAAATTTGATTAAAGATTTAAAAAATTATTTAAGATGTTGATATAATATTTGGTAAAATTAACTGAATTTAGAAAAATATATATATATTATAATATATATATATATATATATATATAATTTGGGTATATTATATAATATTTAGAAAAATTATTAAAATCTCAATCTCTAATCTACCGAGATGTACCAAGAAAAGTCCAAAAGGACCAAAACAATCGATAAGTTAGAAAAAATTATTTTTTTAACTCAATCTCGATGGTCTATTTCGATCTATAGATAGACCGAGAAAAACCATTTGAACAAGTTTTCAAAAATGGTATTAATTTTATAAGATGAAAAGTTAAAAGATGTTATTCCTTAGTATTGTTTTTAAATATAGAAAAATAAACTAAAATATTTACGAAATATAGCAAAATTTTAGAACTATAAATGATAGATATAGACACTGATTGGTTGCAAAATTTTAGAACTATTAATAATAGATGTTGATAAACTTATCATTAATAATTCTAAAATTTTGCTATATTCTATAAATATTTTCAAACAGTTTTACCATTTGAAATAATTTCCCCTATTTCTTAACATAGCATGCGTATGCAGTCCCAGCAGAGGTGGAAAAACCAAATGTAATCGAACTGCCTGAACCTGGTTCTAGTTCACATAACCATAAATCTCCAGCTTTACATTCTATAGCTTCATTATGCAAGCACAACCACATAAGGGCTTCGATCCCAACCCGAAATGGTTGACAGTTACTCGAGAAACCACACCATAACTTGGCTAGTTATCATCGCATTATCAGTGGCAAAAAGTGTCAATAAGTAGAGTGCAATCGGATTGAGAAAGCCATCAAATCCACCTAACCAACTACTAATGTCATTTAATCAAAACTTCCAAGAGCAGAGAAGTCGATACAATGCAGTCTTAACTCTTGATTCATTCTATCCTTCATTCTATGCCTTTCGAAAATCTACCTCCTATCATTTGTATTAAACCCAACCTCGTGAAGAAGGGAAACATACACATACTTCAAATGGAACCCTTCAGACCCTTGACATAATCAGCAGGGTGGAATATGGAATACGATAAACTATCACGGAGTACGAAAAACTATGTAATCAAGTATACCTAAATTTTTTCAATCCGAAGTTAGGCCTTGAGATCGTTAGACATCGCTGAGGGTATGCAGTGTGTGGCCAGAATATCTGAAGTGGCTGCTTTGGCCGTACTTGTACGCAGGACAACTATCTGGAAGATTGCAGCAAACCGAAAATGAGACTCGAGATATCCTTAGAAAAAATGGAGATAATCCTTAAGAAAGAAAGGGAGGGATAGAACCTGTTGATATTCTAAATCAAATTTCAAAAATTCATCGTCACAACTTTCAACCATGTTAGCCAAGCTCTTGAGGTTCTTCACAGGTTTACCATTGAAAGCAAGAACCTATGATGCACAAAGATGATGGAACACAGTTATTAATTGCAGTTCAAATGATGTCCTTCCAGTGGCTGTTACCAAGATATAATCCAAACCTGGGTGTTAACTATGTCTTCATATCCAATGTTGATATCAGCCACGAGTACCTGCAAGAAATTTACAAGATAGAAGAGAAAAGATTGAGGTTATGAATTCGAAAAAGATGCACAACGATATGTATGTCAGGTTTAAAATCTCTCAAGAATATACATTTAATCATTGCAAATCAATTTAATATTTGATTTCACACTTTTAAATTTTGAATAATCAAAAGCACATTTTGAAGGGGATTTGAACAGGACAAAAGTAATTTTAACAATTTCAAAGTTCTTCCCAAACATACTAGCAGTCTCCTACAATATATATATATATATAGTGCACTGAACTGAAGAGAACAGAGTAAAAGAGACCTGAGAAACCACCACTAGCTGCTCATCTGGTGATTGTGGCATTGAATGCAATAGTTTGTCCAAGAGTTTGACTGGAGCTTCATATTCATAATCCTTTCCATGCTACAATTCCAAGCATTTTCAGAAAGCTCAGAATCATGATGTATGCAAACTTAACATCAAACAGTAAGAACTTCAAAATTCAAATCACAATCTTTTTTAAGGATAAGAGATACTGAAATATATATACATATATATATATATTGAACATTTATGAATGAGAGTGATGTTAGTGATCTCTATTCAAATTTGTTCCTCTAGTATGCTGTCACCATTCAGTATTCACTGATTTAGAATTCTTTTCTTAAGCACTCCGGATGCTTCCATAACTGTGTAAAAAATTAAATACTATTTTAGCCTTGAACTTTGAATCTTGTTTTATTTTAGTCTTGTTTTATTTTGGTCCCTAAACTTTAAAAAACGTTCATTTTAGTCCCTAAACTTTTAAAAAGTATTTATTTTATTCCCTAATATTGGAAATAAGGGACTTGTTGATTGTTTATAGTTCCAAGGTATTATAATTATTTACTTTACCCTATTTTTCTTTCCTTTTTTATTTAGGCTTGTTGGAGGTATAAATAAGAATCATGTTGTATCTCTCACATTATGTAAAAATTAATAAAATGGAAACTCTCTGTCATGGTTTTTTCTCCCAGTTCTAGGAAATCCTCTTGTATCCTCTTTCTCTATTTTCTCTTTTAACATGGTATTAGAGTGTGGTGACGAAACCCTAGCCGCCATCGAAGGAAACCAACACGTGCAAGATTACCTTAGTGATGCACCAACACTGCTTCCGTCACAGCTGCTGATGAAGCCTCCGACAGTCGCCGCCATTGTTGTTCAGACCATCATTGACCGGTATCTTCGATCGTTGCAAATACATCCTCAATAGCAGTCGATCGGGAACCCTAGCGTCGCCAGCTTTACTCCCAGTGCCGCCGAAATCTGAAGTCGATGCTACTGGATCTTCCACGCATCACCGAGGCAAGTCTATAATCTGGAGTGATGTGCCGCTAGCTGCCTATAACAGCTTGCTGCCGCTTAGGCTCCTCCATCTGCCACCGTCAAGCTATGAACATCACGAGTCCATGGGTCTTTCTCCAACAATGGTTCAACAACAATTAACTGATCTTCTGGCGAGTTTTCAACAACAAATCGCCGTTCTTGGGGCAGCCCTAGGTGCTTCCGCAACCACAAACTTAAATTGAATTCAGACATTCTTTTCGGTTTACCGATGTATCCAGAGAATCCGATAACCTCTTTCCTTGATTTAACTACTGCAAATTATTTGTCTGGTTCTATGGGAAATTCCACAGATTTAATCGCAGGAGATAAGTTAAACGACCAGAATTATTTCTCCTAGTCCTCAGTCTATTAAAGTGGCCCTTGAAAGGCGTCACAAGTTCGATTATTTGACTGGCGAGATACCCAGACCTAGACCAGGGGAGCGAGCCGGATTTGGAAATGAAAATGAAAGAGGATCTCTTTATGTGGTCTCACTTTACTTTACCACCATCTGAAATGCGCGAAACTACATGATTGAGTTGCGAAAACTTCAAAAATCCCACATCTGAACTGGTTAAAGATCCTCAAGAACGCATTTGGAAAGGAGAAAGACTCTTTGCTACGATCACTACTGATTAATAATAAGAAGCCTCAGATAAGGAAACCATTATTGTATGTTGCCACCGCCTGAGATATCTGGGATGTTGTTCAGAAATTATATTAAAAAAAGGCAGAATGCATCTCGCCTTTACACTCTACGCAAACAAGTTCACGAGTGCAAACAAGGGACGATGGATGTCACTTCGTACTTTAATAAATTGTCCCTAACCTAGCAGAAGATGGACTTGTGTCGCGAAATATTTGGGATTGTTCGTATGGAGGTGACTAGTATTCCAAAATTGCGATAGTAGATAGGGTATATGATTTCCTAGCTGGTTTGAACTCCAAATTCGATGCAGTGTGAGGCCGTATACTAGGATAGAGACCTATACCCTCTCTTATGAAAGTGTGCTATGAGGTTCGCCTTGAGAAAGACAGATCCAGTGCCATGAACATTACTACTGTACCACCTACTGATTCTGCTGCTTTTAGTGCAAAATTATTTGGTAATGATGGTGACAAGCAAAATGGGAAACCGACCCCAGTGTGTGAACATTGCAAAAAACCCTAGCATACAAAGGAACAGTGCTAGAAATTACATGATAGACCACCGAATGGTAGAAGACGCCCTCCGAATGACAAGTCCAATCCCGACTGTTTGTAAGTGAATCTATTAGTGCTTCCCAGTCACAACCTCGGGTGAATTGTCAAAGTGACTCTGTTGTCCCTTCTCTTGGGGCAATTGCTCAATCAGGTACATCACAACCCTTAAGTCTCCTAAGTATCAATGACAATAAACCATGGATACTTGACTCAAGGGCTACAAATCATTTAACTGGGTCATCTGATAACTTCCTATCGTACCTTCCGTGTGTTGGTAATGAAACGATCAGAATTGCAAATGGGTCTTTTGCTCCTATTGGGAGCAAGGGTCATATTTCTCCCTTCCATGGTTTAACTTTACAGAATGTGTTGCATGTACCTAAAAAATCTTACAATTTGCTATATATTAGTAAGATAACCCGAGATCTAAATTGTCAAGTTGCCTTCTCACCAAATAATGTTTTCTTTCAGGACTTGAGCTCGGGGAAGACGATTAGCATTGCCCGGCACAATAGGGGACTCTACTTTCTTGATGATGATGTTTCTTCTAGGAACAACTATAGGACTAGTTTGTTATCTTCGTATTTTTCAACTTCACAAAAAGATTGTATGTTGTGCCATTTTCCCCTTGGTCATCTAGATTTTCAATATATGAAATTTTTATTTCCTCATTCCATAAAGTTGATGTCTCTTCTCTTTCTTGTGATGTGTGCATTCGTGCAAAACAACATAGAGTCACCTTTCCCTCTCAACCTTACAAACCTCCTCAGCCTTTAATCTTCTTCATAGTGATGTTTGGAGTCCCTCTAATGTTACCACCTCTTCAGGAAAACATTGGTTTGTGACATGTATCGATGATCATACCCCTCTTACGTGGGTCTTTCTTCTCACTGACAAATCAGAGGTTTTGTCAATATTTCAACAATTTTATACCAATATTGAGACTCGGTTCAATCCTAAAATTGCTATTCTTCAAAGTGATAATGGTCGTGAATTTCTGTCTTCCAAAGGCATTGTTCATCAAAGTTCGTGTGACTATACACTTCACCAGAATGGAGTGGCTGAAAGGAAAAATCGTCACCTCCTCGAGGTTGCTCGGTCTCTCATGCTATCTACCTCTCTTCCATCTTATTTGTGGGGAGATGCAGTTCTTATTGCAGCTCATCTTATTAACCGAATGCCTTTTTGTGTTCTCCAACTCCAAAACCCTCTTGAATGCCTCAAGGAGTCGTATCCGACCACACAACTCATTCCTAATGTTCCTCTCCGGGTTTTTGGGTGTTCTGTCTTTGTTCATAGTCATGTCCTAACCAAACTAAGTTTACTCCTCATGCTCAGAAATGTGTCTTCCTTGGATATCCTTTTCACCAACGAGGTTATAAATGCTTCCATCCTTCTTCCCGAAGATACTTTATCTCCATGAATGTCACATTCCTTGAGGATAAACCCTTCTTCCCTATTAGTCATCTTCAGGGGGAGAGTACTAGTGGAGAGACTAACTGGTCAACATCCTCAGTCCCTATTGATCTACCTGAGCCCATCTTGAGTTCCAATGACACTGTTCTACTTACTAAACAGGTCTAACATACTACAGAAATAATCTTAGAAAGGAAATTGTGTCCCCTACTGTTTCACCGACTCCAGTCCATGAATCTGAACCGACACAAGCTCAAGGTACTACTAAGTCTGTCCCTGATAATAACGATTTGTGTGTTAAGGATGATATTGTGGATGTAACTGAGAATGACAGGACCGATGTGCTATTTCCAGAATATACCAGGGTGGCATACAGTGATGAGAATGAAATTCTACCTCAACCTGAAACGTGTGATCAAAATCTTACTACAGGTGGGAAAGCAGATGAGAAGTCAGACAAACCTGGGGATTATGATGCTCATCTTGATATGCCAATTGCCTTGACAAAGGGCACCAGGTCTTGCACTAAATATCCCATGTATAGTTTTCTATCTTACAATAATCTGCCTTATAAGTTCATGGCTTTTGTTATCAATTTTGACACAGCAACAATACCAAAAAATATACATGTGGCTATGGAGATTCTAGAGTGGAAGACTATCGTTATAGAAGAAATGAAAGCTCTTGAAAAGAATAATATGTGGGACCTTGTTACTCTCCCAAAAGGACATAAAACAGTCAGGCGCAAGTGGGTGTTCACTCTGAAGTATAAATCTGATGGTACTTTAGATAGGTACAAGGTCAAACTTGTAGTGAAAGGATTTACTCAAACTTATGGGGTAGACTATTCAGAAACTCTATCTTGTAGCGAAGTTAAACACGATTCGGGTTTTTCTCTCTGTTGCAGGAAATAAAGATTGGTCTCTCCACAACTTAATGTGATAAATGCCCTTTTAAATGGTGATTTAGAAGAAGAGGTGTATATGAGCCCTACTCTAGGTTTTGAAGCTCAGTTTGATCATCAGGTGTGTAAACTCAGGAAGTCCTTGTATGGTCTGAAACAGTTCCCGAGAGCATGGTTTGAAAGGTATACTACCTTTGTTAAGTCCCAAGGATTCATTCAGGGACACTCTGACCATACATTGCTCACAAAAAGGTCAGTGTCTGAAAAAATTGATGTCCTAATCATGTATGTGGATGATATTTTCTTGATAAAGAAGATGGCATACGAGTTTGAAATCAAAGACCTCGAGAATCTAAAGTATTTCTTTGGAATGGAAGTGACCAGATCAAGGGAAGGAATCTCTATCTCACAATGGAAGTACACTCTTAACTTGGTAAAGGAAACAGGTATGACTGGATGTAGAACTGCTGACACTCCTATAGAATTCAATGCTAAACTGGGAGATTATGTTAACAAAGTTCCTATTCATAAAGAGAGGTATCAACATCTAGTGGGAAAGTTAATTTACTTATCACATATCAGACCAGACATTTCCTATGTTGTCAGTGTTGTCAATCAGTTTATGCAAGCACCTAAAGAACATATGGAAGTTGTGTATCGAATTCTGAGATATTTGAAAAACACTCCGGGTAAAGGTCTAATGTTCAGAAAAACTGACAGGAAATGCATTGAGGTACCGACTCTGACTGGGCAGGATCAGTGATTGACCGGAAGTCTACCTCAAGGTACTGTACATTTGTGTAGTGTAACCTGGTTAATTGGATAAGTAAGAAGCAAAGTGTAGTTGCTAGAAGTAGTGCAGAGGCTAAATACAAAGCTATGAGTTTAGGAATTTGTGAAAAGATCTGGGTGAAGAAAGTACTGTCTAATCTTCATCGAGATGGTGTCTTACCTATGAAACTCTATTGTGATAATCAAGTTGTTATAAGCATCGCCAATAATCCAATACAACATGATCGAACTAAACATGTGGAGATTGACAAGACACTTTATAAAAGAGAAACTGGACAATAGCAGTATATATATTCTGTATATTTCATCAAATCAACAAGTTGCGGATGTTCTCACTAAAGGGCTACTCAGGAAAAATTTTGACTCTTTCTTTAGCAAGTTGGGTCTAATTGATATCTATGCTCCAACTTGAGGGGGAGTGCTGGAAATAAGGGACTTGTTGATTGTTTATAGTCCCGAGGGTATTATAGTTATTTACTTTACACTATTTTCTTTCTTTTTTTGTATTTAGGCTTGTTGAAACCTATAAATAAGAATCCTCTTGTATCCCTCACATTATGTAAAAATTAATAAAACGGAGATTCTCTATCGTTGTTTTTTCTCCCTGTTCTAGGGTTTTCCACGTAAACCATGTGTCTCCTCTTTCTCTATTTTCTCTTTTTAACACCTACTATTAAAATTATGTTAGCTTTTCAACAGAAATGTGAAGGGGCTTGTATTTTTGGATGACTACGCTCTAGATGTATTGAGCAAGATAAAGGCAAAGTAAAATGCCAACACAATCAACACGCTAAAATACTGAACGATCAAAATTGTGAACTAAAAATGTCTTTTAAATTCTCCTGCTTTGCCACCTTCAAAATTGAAACTTTAGATTTTTTAGCTTAGGTAACTTATTTGGTAGCCTAATCATTCAAAAATACAAGTCACCTTGCCGTTTTGTTAACGAGTTGACAAAATCTTAATCTATCGGGGACCAAAATAAGCATTTTTTAAAAAAGTTTAGGGACTAAAACAAACATTTTTAAAAGTTTAGGGACCAAAATAAAACAGTATTCGAAGTTTAGGAACTAAAACAAACATTTTAAAAATCCAGGGACCAAAATAGAACATTATTCAAAGTTCAAGGACCAAAAGAAGATTTAGACTTAAAAAAAGAAAAAAAAAAAAAAGCAAAAGCAAAAGCAAAAACAAAACAGGACAAAAGGTTCATTCTTATACTCGGAACAGGACTTTTCCTTCAACAGAACTCATCACCTTATGCTATAAAGAATGATAATGTCTATTATAAGCCTTTCACGGAGGAGGGCAATATTTCTTTCTCCTATACCTCCAATGCTCAGCCTCCATTTTCCTTCAACATGATGGTAAACCAACTAACTCAATGAAAGCCATGGTTGCTGCTTAACCTCACCCTTGGGGGATATTCCTTCAAGAAGGAAAAGAAGGCTGTGGGAGAATCTTATAATAGCTTTCTTCTGGAATATTAGGCAAGAAATCAATAGGGTATCTTCCAAGATAAGAGTCTCTCCTTTCATAGTTTTTTCAAGGCTATAATTGATCTGGTGGTTAATTGCCGTAAATGTTCCCCTCTTTTCCACCTCTATAGCTACTCCTATTCTCTCCTCTCCAATTGGAGAGGCCTTTTGCAATCTCTCCCCTGGGGAGAAAACTTCTTCCAAAATTCTGCCTATCTCCAAACCCTCCTAACAATTCACCCTACGTATAACATACTAACCAACTCCTGTTGATGACAAATAGGTCCTCGAAATATGCTAATAATGTCTCTAATATTTCCCTATTAATATTCCTAACACAAATAATAAACAGTAGGGAAACTTCCCACCTGAAAGCCTTCCCTACTGCAATGAAAATGAACATTAGTTTAGTTGACAACCAACTTTAGCTAAATTCATGATGCAAGCCACATCAAGGAAATTTCAATCCACCATGTCATACACTTTCTCAAATTCTATTTTGAAAACAAATCTCCTCTTGTTGTTTCTTCTCCATTCTTCTACAGTTTCATTAATAATCAAAATGAGATCTATGATTGCACAACCTTCTTGTAAAAATGATTTCACAACCTTCAACATAAGCTGCTTGAGAAATAGAATGGTACATTCATTCCAAAACTGAATGGAATGAGATCCACAAATGAATGGTACATTCTTTCCATAAATGAAATGTTCTTTGAATCACTGGGGTCTGGGAATGAAGAACCTTCAAAGCCCTTTGTTCAAGATGTTCTATTTCAAGTTTAGGGTTTAGAAGACAAAGCTAATAGGCTTAAAAATCCGACAAATTAAGACAGCTATAGTGTCCTTGAGGATGATGCTGCTACAAGTTTTAATATTCCATTTACAGTGCACTCACAATAGAATAATGAAATAGTACCAAAAGGCAGGTAAAAACTGAGCTAGATACCCAACAGCTATAGCAGTTCCACAGACAATAAGAGAATCATGCCCAACTGAACCATGCTAAAATCACTCAACTTCAAAATTCTAAATTTTGTTCAACAAACTTTTAAACACATCAAAATTGTTTTTCATATCCTTTTAAAATCCATCATTTAAAATATGTGTGTGTGTGTGTGTGTATAAACAAACAAACAAACAAACATAGAAGACAAAATCAGAGTAACTAAAGCTTTTTCATAGAATTTGGGGTGAGGTAAAAACTATTTTGGGTAACAAACCTCAGACCGGAGATAAGGAACGGATACAGTGGAGAAAACAAATCCTGCAACAATGTAATAAGAAGGGGGCTTGCCCTCATTGTGTGCAGGAATGAGCCTTCTGTAAGTAGCAAGCTGGTAGTTAAAACTGAGTGTCTCAGAGTTGCGCAGAACTTTTATTGTTGCACTATTACCAGTATATTTCTGAGAGACAAGGTAACTAAATCCTATACGCTCACCATGCCGGAAAGGAACTGCAAAAAATAGTGACAGAAAGCGCTATCAAATAGAAAAGAAGAGGAATTAACAGAATTCATTTTCCAAAATAAGTTTATAACTTGTATAGACATAGAAGAAACAATCCAAGGATTGGATTCTGCCAAGCACTTGCATTAGAACCACAAACCAGTGTTTTCTGCTAAAGGCACCTAAACATATTGAGGGATCAATAGCCTCTAGATATTAAGTCAACACATGATGCAAGGGGGGAAAACCCAGCTTCAGAGAAGAGGGATGAAAAGAATAGAAAACATGTGAAAATTATTGTATAATAAAGCATGACATGAAGAAAATTAGAAGTGAGATAAGAAATCTCCAAAGAATGGGCATCCAACATTTTTACTTTTTAGTATTTAGACGAAGGAAAGGAGAGGAAAAAAAAAGATGTGGCAGACTTGCTCTTCTACATATTGCTGCAAATAATGGTACTCGGAAATTATGCTTTAACCTCATTCAGCCTTCTATCAAAGGAGAGCTTTTCACTCAAATAATTGGCGGTTTAGGTTAGTCTATCTATCTTTCTTTCTACTTTTGGTAGGTAGTGAACACTATGTATCTTGGTATATTTTGCTAATCTCCGTGTTAATGGAAGTAATCAAAATATCCAATTACTATTAAGTATTATTCAAGAAGAGGCTAAATGAGTCAATAGATGGTTGTCAATCCAAGGATGATGTTTTTACATGATGCAAAAATGATAAAACATATATTTACCCGTTCCATCATTTGCAATATCAACCCCATCAAAGCTGAGAATAATATCTCCTGGCTTCAAAACTTTGGATTCTGGGCCGGTGGGATCAATACGCCTAATACGGACACCCTTCTGATCTTGTTTCATACCCATAGCCTCACGAAGATCAGGATTTTCCATTTTCTGCCACTCGAGACCAAGAATTGGAAAACCTGGCATCCAATAAATGTTATTGCTTTAAGTAAAGAACAAGGTAAATCATAACAACGACCAATGCCAAACAATGACCATAACATAAAAGGACCAAAGTCTGATCTTCATCCCACTCTAAGTGCCCAAATACCTGTATATGCTCCATTCTTCTCGTAATCCCGTATAAAATGCAAGATAACTGGTGTTGGTATGACATAACCTATATTCTCTGCATCTTCATGCTTGAGTGACTGAAATGCAATGCCTACACAGTTGCCTTTATCGTTAAAGGCAGGCCCACCAGAATTACCAGAGTTTATAGCAGCATCTATCTACAGTAGAAAGTAGTTGAAGTAAAGCATCAGCCATTATTCCTATTCCTGAAAAACTAAATATAGCAATGTGGACTAGGCTCAAAAGCTCAAAACCTGTAGACCGAGAAGCTCAGTAGACCCATGCACATAAGAAAGGATTTCTATCCGCGATACAACCCCACTTGTGACAGAAATTGTATCACCTCCAATTGGGTAACCAACAACAGTTACTGCATCTTGCAGCGCAGGTAATTCCCCAAATTCTACAGGTGAAACTCCCACCCAAAACTCATCATCCTCGACCGTAAGCATTGCTGCAACATCATAGATCACAATACTTGATGCTTTGAGTTCACGACAAAATAAATGAATGGAACCATAAATTCATGCAAAATACAAGACAATGAGAAAAATGGTAGGTGAGCCCATAATTACATGGATCGTGATCCATTTCCATCATTCATCTTTAATTATGGAGTGATTTATCAATCCTTGTCTTTCTATTACATATTAAGCTTTCATATTTATCCATTATTAAGTTTCGTAACAGTAACCAAACATAAATGCACAGAGAGAATCGCATCTAAAGTAACCCATTTGCTAATCGACATGCATTACACCATTTCCTTGAGTATAAATAATGAATTTCCGGGCAGTTAAGCCCACAAAGAAACTACTAGTTTTCTCAACTCTAGCAACAATACAATCTTGATCAACCGGAATGCATGATATCGTCCGCACAATTTCAGATTGAGATAAAACATAGAAAATAGGTCGAACACAATCTAGTGTGAAAATTTCCCCTTGAATTAAACTAAAACCCAAAGACAACGAAGAAGAAGACAGAGGTCAAGGGCAATGGATCCCATTACCGATATCGCATTCAGTTCCGATCGCAAGTACGGTTGCCAAGTACTTCGTATCTGAACCACGCTTCTTAAGCTTAACCTGGGTATAATGCTCGACGGAATGAGCATTAGTGAGCACCCTCCTTCCACTAATCACAAAGCCACTACTACTTGAACTATATTGCCTCTTTCTCTGCCAAGGAAGCGAAAAATTCGGCTCCGTGTGCACACAAAACACCTTAACCACAGCGTCCATCGCCGGCACGACTCTCGCGATGCCGGGCCATTCCGGCTGCACCCTTTCCGAAACGATAGAAGTCGGTAAGGCATCGCCGGAAGCTGTAAAATCGCCATTTTCGACGCCGCGAGGGCCACGTCTAGAGGGAGACAATTGCGGGAACTTGTCGGGATTTTCCACATGCTTCGAAAGCTTCTTGGGTCTCCCACGGCGGTTCTGGTGGTGTTTAGAAGTGGATGCTGGGTCCATAAGCTCGACGTTGCTGACTGAAAAAACGTCATCCATGGCGACGGCAACACTGGTGGAAGTAGCGGTGGTCGGTGGAGGAAAATCTAGGGCCTCCGCCTTGGAATCTTTGGGTTTTCGGCCTCTTTTACGTTTGATTTCTCCCATTTCGGAGAAATTGAGGGTTTATCGAACGGGAGAAATGGGTTTTCAATTTTATCGCCGTGTCCGCTGAACCCTGGAATTGAGAGAACAGGCCTAAAGTGAATCGGAGAGGAGTGCAAATGGAGTTTTTAACTCCTTTTATACCTTCTTTTCCATTTATAAATTCCATATCTGAACTTTCCAACTCTTTTTTTATTGGGAAAAAAAAATACTCTTTTATTTCTATTTACAAAACTATATTCTTTTTATTTGATTTTTTTCCCTTGTGAAATCAATTTTAAGTCTCTTTTGAACACTAGAGAAGACTTTTTTTTTAGAAAAAAAAATAATAATAATAAAAACTACTTTATGTTTTTTCACTTTGAACTTGTTGTCTGTTGTTTTGAAAATTTCAATTATAAGATTGTCGTTTTACCTCATATTTGTCAAACAACCTTAGAAAAATTGTCTTTTTCCATGTATATACACATGTTATCCCATGTTTAAAAGTATATTTTATGCCGTCACAGTAAATGAATAACTCGAGTATTGCTATGATGACAGCTTAAAAAAAGGTGTACTAAATTTATGCTTATTTTTTAAGCGTGTGGGTATAGTTTAATAGTAATTGGTACGGTGTTTCATTTGTTGTACCTAAAAATACTTTTAAAAGAAGGTGTATAACAAATTTCGTACTATTTGAATTAAAGTGCTATATTTGAACTTAAAGTAGTATCTTTTCAATTCATCTATATTTGAATATTATTATTTTTTTAATAGGGATTTGAACCATAGGTCTGGTAGGTAGTAAGACTCTTATATATCAGTTGAACTATGTTCGTTTTTGCTATTTGAATATTTTTAATATCAATGTGAATGAGAAGTTGGAGTTCAATTAATTATTTTTAAATTGTCCAATATTTCCACATTTTAAAATATTGCACCCCAAATATGATGGGGAGATTCAATAGTATACTATATACCATTTTATTTTAATTTATTTAATACAACAACTACGAGAATGGGGTAGAACCTTTGACCTCTACGAAGGTTATCTTGTAAAAAAAAACATTATGCCAATAAAGAATTACCAAACTTTATAAATCTTGTTTTTTCTTTGTAGAATACAAGAGAGGGAAAAAAAAAACTAAGGCTTCGTTTGGTGGGGAAAAAAACTAAGGCTTCGTTTGGTAATCATTTCATTTTTTGTTTTTGTTTTTAACAATTGAGTCTATTTTCTTTTCGTTTCTTACAATGATTTGCATATTTCTTAAGTATAATTGTTGAGTTTTTAGCCAAATTTAAAAATAAAAAATGGGTTTTTAAAAACTACTTCTTTTTTAGCAATTTTGACTTTGTTTTTTAAATTATTTATAAAAAGTAAATAACAGATGAAGAAATTTGAAAGTGCAAATAGTGTTTTATATGCTTAATTTTCGAAAACAAAAACTCCAAAACTAAGTGGTTATCAAACGAGGTCTAAGAAAAACAACAATCATGGATTAAAATATATTCCACTCATGAGTCGTCCATTTAACCTCGACAATGAATACAGGAAGGATCTTGAATAACTTATCCCACACACGATGAGCTAGACTAATTATCAAATGAACGTACCATTAAAAATTTAAACTTTCTAGTTATAAATTGCTATACAAGCGATCTATTGTTAACATTCTATAACCAACTCAACAAGTCAATCTTATTAAAATACCGTTTAAATCTTATCTTGATCTCTGAACTTTGAATCTTGTTCTATTTTGGTCTCTAAACTTTTTAAAACGTTCATTTAGTCCCTAAACTTTTAAAAAATATTTATCTTAGTATACATAGTTAACTTTTTGTTAAAAATAAACGAAAATGTGAGGCAACGTATCTTTTCGGGCTCTAGATGTGTTGAATAAGATTGATATGAAGTAAAGTGCCAACTACGAATGCACCAAAATAGTGAACGGCCAAAATCTTGAACGAAAAAGACTTTTACTTTACCACCATATATTCAATACAAAATCACTTTACCACCTTATTCAAGATTAAAACCATAGAATTTTTAATATAGTTAATTTATTTTGTAGTTTAGTCATAAAAAAAATACCAACCACCTGGCCATTTCTTTAAGTTGACAAAGTTTTACTAGCAAAGATCAAAGGAAGCATTTTTAAAAAAAAAGTTTAGGGACTAAAACAAATATTTTTAAAAGTTTAAAGACCATGATAGAATAATATGCAAAGTTTAGAGACTAAAATATGACTTAAACCTTAAAATAATGATTTTTTAGTTCACAAGAATGGCTAGACTTCAAAAAGAAATTTATTTTTAATTAAAATAATGGACTAAAATATCATTGGTAACTAAAAGAACCCAAGTGAATATAAGATTAAAAAACTAATTAATCTAAATAAAGTATACAACAAATCCGTTTTTAATTAAACAAAGTCAACTTGGTCGGGAAGCATTTGAAATTCATACTTTACTGTTTGTTTAAGGACTAATCGAGTTTTTGACTAATCAATTTATGTTGCTTCCTTTGAGAGTTCACCTTGACTAATCAATTTCTTAATTGTGTTAGTCAATGCTTGATAGTAATTTATATAGTCCTTTGATAATCAGTTTGTTTTTTGAAAATTAAGTCTATTCCTTTCTTATTTTCTTACTATAATATCCATTTTTCTTAACTAAAATGGTTAAATTATAGCCAAATTCAAAAAACAAAATACGAGTTTTTTAAAGTTATTTTTTTTAGTTTTAAAAATTAGGTTGTAAAAAGTAGATAATGAAGGGAAGAAATTTGTCGGTAAAAATAGTATCTATAAACTTAAAAACCAAATATGAAAAACGAAATTATTACCGAACAGGACCACATAATTCATTCATATTTTAAATATTTGGTAAGATTAATGTTGTATGGAAGTCTTCTTTTCCATCCAATAATAAGTAGGAAGATACGAACATTTAATATTTTGGTGGATGAAACACGTCTTAATCATTTTAATTATGCTCTAATTAACATCGATTACTCAATCTTAATTGCACTATAAAAAAAAAAAAAAAAAATCCTTGAAAATCACACCACAAACTTTTTAGAGACAGCAAACATGCCTTAGGGTCGACTAAATTTTTTTTAAAAAATGTTGAATTACATTTTTCATTAATTTTAAAATGAATAAATTACATTTTTGAAAATGATTATTTTTAAGTATAGAAAAATAAATCAAAATATTTACAAAAACATAGTAAAATTTTAGAACTATCAATAATAGATACTCACTTTATCAACGTCTATTATTTATAGTTTCAAAATTTTGGCTTTACCATTTGAAATAAATTCTTTTTTAAAAATCTATAATTATAGAGTATTTAAAATGAAATCTAAATCTAAAACAGAATGAAAAATAAATAAAATATTGTAGTCTACACTAATAAAATCAAAACTAAATCACATCACTAACCGAATCAAAACTGAATCACAATCACATAATGATATAAACAATAAAACAATTAATGTCAACGGTATTTTCACAAATAAGGAAATACCAAAAGCTAAAGCCCATATCATATGCACAAATACAAGGTGTATACATCAACCTTATGGCTAAAATAAATCAAGATGAAATCAGAAAAAAAAAAAAAAAAGATTAACTCATCTAAAACCCAAAAAAACAAACAAAAAATTGTGGAAAAAATTTAAAAAAAAAGTCAGAATTTATTATTATTATTATTATTATTTTAAAATATAGAAATACCAATAACTAAACCTCAAACTAAATACAAGAACTCTACGTTGCCCTGTTTGTAATTTAACGTGTAAAACTCAATAAGGAACAAATAAAAAATACAATAATAATCTCACTCTTTAGAAAACAAGCCATACATTAAACTCTATCGCTCTAGGCATTTCTACCCCCTTAATTACACTCTCATCACATACAATAACCCCTAATCCATGAATCAAATCAACATACCAAACCTTTCAAATCAACTAATTGACATAACCATTATATTCTCTCATTCATCTCTCTAAAGAAGAAAATACATAAACCTACATCCCCTACGAATGCACAATATTTGTTATACCTCATAGGTGTGTGATGTTTGATGTTACATGCATAGACAACGTATTTGTAGGTGTAAAATCATTTGAAATAATCGACACAAACAAGAGATTTTGTGAGTTGTCTTCTACCAAGAATCGTCATCACCGCTTAGATCCAATCACTGGTGCGGCTGTCATTTGAGTTCATCCTATTTTGTTGCTGCCTTGTTGAACAACCCACTAACATTTGGATTCACTACCATAATCGTCTAGATGTGAGTTCTTCTGCTCGCTTAAATTCATTGATCGTGGGTTTCTCCATCATTTATCTTTCACTTCTAGTCACAAAAGCTACATAAATTCCAAATACGAAAAGATTTGAAAAGGATTTCGTAGATGTCGAGAAGATAAATATTTAGTTCAAAAATATTTAAAAGATAAATATTGAATTTGTGAGATTTTTTAGGGATACACCTCCATGGAGATTTTTTAGGAAGGACTAAAAGGATGCATTTTCAAAATTAAAAGAAACGGGGGGATAAAAGTGAGAAAACAAAATTACTACACACGTTTCGACATTTTTCATTACAAACTAAAAATAGACATTTTTCAATTACAAACCACCGTTATATATCCTAAAATTTCTAGCCTACCCAAACATCACTCAATTGGACTAGTATGACAACCTTGTAAATTTTGGGCCAATGCAAACAGGCCCAAGAGTAATTACTCTGGGCTCAATTATGTCAACTCCACAGTCCAGAAAAATAGCCCAATAATCAATAATGAGCATTTAGTCAAGCCTGAGGCCCATTCGAGATAAACAAAGATTAATACATAATATTGTACTTAATTCCTATATTTACTTATTTACCATTCTTTTTACCGTTGGTCGAATATATTGGTTCTTAAGCAGTTATTAAATATGCACGGTAAAAATCACACAAGTTTAATATATGTGGGTAAATAATAAATATGAATTTTATTTTTGTAATTTAAAACCATAAAAAAGCTTAAAAAATAGACAATGATTAGGTGAAGTTTTGGCTATACTATCTCGCCTCTTCATTTATCACATGGTAAGAAAATAACGATTTAACCTTTTTAAAAAAAGTCAAAATTTCTTGGACAATTGGTGGAGTACACAAAGATAGATGTAACTTAACCAACACCCAAGTATTGTTCTAAAAACAATAAGGAAAGATTTTTATTGTCACACGGATCTCATCCTTGTCTCCAAATGAAACTCCTCTTGTCCATGAACTTAATATGAACTGACATGTAGGGAACTCACACCTATGTGGTATCGAGTACGCGAAACGTTCAATTTGGCTAAGCACACAAAATATTGTTTATCCCATAAGGTGGTAGAATAGTCTATTTATAAAGCCATATACCGTCTAACTTCCACTTGGAACATGTGTAATATCATGCAGTGGCATCATAGGTGTTGCACCTGAGATTGTATGTTTTGGGTAGTGAGCTTGACTTGGTTACCCAAGACCGTTTTCATGAAATAAAATGAACTCGACTAGGTTAATTCAAGACCCGAGTCTTTGACTTCCTCTTTTGGGACGCACGAACTATCAAGATGTCCTTAGTTTGAGGCTGTTGTGGGATCTGGGTCTTACCTTAAAGAATCCTCCAGTTTTGTTTTAAATTATGACATATGTGGTAAAATCTTTTAATTTTAGATTTTAATATATGTAGTACAATTAATTGCTAAAATAAATATAATTGAATATATATTATCTCTTTAAATAAAAGGTTCAAATTTCTCAGCTTCATTTGTTGGACTAAAGAAAAATTCCGTTAACCATCCCTGGTTTAATTTTTATATTTACTTTAACATATTTAATTATAACCTTTCTCCTTTCTTTTTAGCTTTTCTTAAGGTTATTAAATTTTAAAAAATCACATACATAACGTTTACCATGCATATTTAAAAGTTATAAGCAAACGTAAGAATCATGAATTCTTTTTTCAATTTTCAATTTAATAAATTTAAGATCGAAGATCAAATCTTCTATTATTATTTATGGAATATATGCTATAGCAAACAAATATACCTATAACATCACATCACAAAACAAAGTTTTTTTTTTTAATATTGTGATTAGGAAAACTATTTAGAGAAATATAGTGGTTTTGAAACTATTTAGAAATATATGGTTGTTTTGGAGATTTCGAGTTTAGGATTTAATTTAAAATATTTTGTCGATGTTTCAATCCTCGACCTGTCGAAAATTAAAGAAGAGATCGAGAGTTTGACCCAAACATCATCGTTATCTCAGCTCTCGCCATTTCAACCCATATCTAATGTAGCCTACAGTTCGCCCCAAACCCTACCCAGCTTTCCAGGCCATCCAATCTTCGTCATTCCACTTTAGCTCTGGATGCTTGCTTTCTCTTGATATAACCAGATCAAGATGGCCGAGGAAGACAGAGAGAAAACGGCATTTATCACCATATCAGATAGAAGGGTACGTTCTGTTACAAGGTGATGCCGTTTGGTCTAAAGAATGCCGGGGCGACCTACCTGCGAGCCATGGCTGCGCTCTTTCATGATATGAAGAAAGACTACTGGGAGTGGGAATCAAGCTCCAGCCCTCGACCTGAGAAGAGGACGAGGGTTCAACCCTCGACTTGATGAAAATTAAAGAATAGATCGAGGGTTTGATCCTCGACCTAAAGGAAATTGAGAAGAGGACGAGGGTTCAACCCTTGACCTATCGAAAACTAAAGAAGATCTGTACGGGAAGATGAGAAAATTTGAAAGAGGACGAGGGTTCACCCTCGACCTCTGAAAAATTATAGAACAAACCCTCGATCTAAAGAAAATTAAAGAATCGTTTAGTAATTATATACACGATCGCACACAATCATTTAGTAAAATTACTATGTGATCGTTTAATAATTCTTTATTAACGTAACAATAGGTGCAAACTTCCGAAAAGAACAAGTGAATGATGAACAACTTCTTTATTAGAAGCTAAACAATCGTTTACAATCTCTCTACGATCGCTCAATATGACTAAATGATCGCATACTAAATCCTCTGCGATCGGCCAAAAACTCCTACATGATCGCTTAACTATTACTATTACACGATCGCCTTCTCATAACCTATACGATCACATACCTTTTACTACACGATCGTATACCAAATGCTACAACATGATTGCTGAGCTTTACTACACGATCGTCTAGTGGAAGTAGACGATGAACGACACACTGCGATGGCCTTTCCGCAACAGCTCTCTTTCCTCACTACACGATCGCCCACAAACTCCTACACGATCACTTAGCTATTACAATTAGA
Organism: Benincasa hispida; assembly: GCF_009727055.1. Taxonomy (NCBI): domain Eukaryota; kingdom Viridiplantae; phylum Streptophyta; class Magnoliopsida; order Cucurbitales; family Cucurbitaceae; genus Benincasa; species Benincasa hispida. The sequence goes on along the minus strand of NC_052356.1, from coordinate 45,373,744 downwards.
TGATCGCATTCTCAAAACCTATACGATCGCCTACCTTTTACTATATGACCGTATACCAAATGCTACACGATCGCTAAGCTTTACTATACGATCGCATAGTGGAAGCACACGATGAAGGCATACTGCGATGGCCTATCAAGAACCCTCTTTCCTTACTACATGATCGCTTAGTTATTACAATTAGACGACCGCCTTCTCAAAACCTATACGATTGCATACCTTTTACTATATGATCGTATACCAAATGCTACACGATCGCATAGTGGAACTATACGATTGCATAGTGGAAGTATACAATGAGGGCACGCTGCGATGGCCTCTCGAGAACTCTCTTTCCCTACTACACGATCACCCACAAACTCCTACACAATCGCTTAGCTATTACAATTAGACGATCGTCTTTTCAAAACTTATACGTTCACCTACCTTTTACTATACGATCGTATACTAAATTCTACACGATCGCTAAGCTTTACTACACGATCGCATAGTGGAAGTACACGATGAGGGCACGCTGCGATGCCCTCTCGAGAGCTCTCTTTCCCTACTACACGATCGCCCACAAACTCCTACACGATCGCTTAGCTATTACAATTAGACGATCGCCTTCTCTAAACCTATACGATCGCCTACCTTTTACTATACAATCGTATACCAAATTATTGTGATTTTTTAAAAAAGTTTAATATTTTTAGTTTAATACAAAGTTTATATTTTTTTACCCATAAACTTCTTATATTTCCTATATATATTTCTTATTGTGGTTTATTTTTGTTTAAGTTTGATAATTAGTAGAACAATTAGTAATATATTGTTTGTCTTTTTTTTTTTTTTAGAAAATGGCGGGCAAATGCTTGGGATTTCTGTTGTTTACAAATGGTAATATGATTGATGGTATTGATGGAGTTGACCAACCACCAAGTGAGAGTTTTAGCATAAATGTGAACAGTGGAATTGTATTTGAACAATTCATTGAAATGGTTGGGATGTCACTTAGTGTAGATATGGGAACAAATTAGATAGAAATAATATATAGACATCCTAACCAAGAACCATCAGGATCAATAAGGTTTATGTCATTCCCTATTTCGAATGCACAAGCTATGAACTTGATGTTCTCAATCGCAATGTCACTGTCGAATTTAGTGCATTTGTATGTAAATGTAAATAGGATAGGGGTTGATATAAACTTGAATACATCTTTTAGCCAGTTTGAAGATCCAACTGAATGTATTGATTCTGATCCGGAGTCAGTTGCATCGCCATGTGATAATGAAGATATGGTGGCTAACAACCTGTATAGAGACTTCAGAACTGAAACGAATGATGAATTTGAAGAGTTGGATTTCGATGGTCGTGAACATGAGTTACTTTCAGATACATTCAACGATTTGGATATGAATGTACTAGATAGCATTCGAAACATGACCCAATTGTAGCTCCTGTAGACGTTGATAATACTCAATTGTATAAGGGGATGATTTTTTCAAGACAAAGAAATGCTACAACACGAGGTCAAATGTTTTACAATAAAATATCACGCACCATATGAGGTTGTTGAATCGACATCGACGATTTGGACAATTCAGTGTAAGAAGTGGGAGGAAGGTTGCAAGTGGAGACTTCGTGCAATAAAGAAAAAATCGCATGGCTTGTTCGAGATCACTAAGTACAATGAGCAACATACATATTTTTATTCAAAACTAAGTCAAAGTCATGTGCAATTAGATTCATCAATGATTGCACTAGAGTTCTGTGATGTCGTAAGAGAAAAACCATCTATCAGTATGGCACAACTGCAATACGATATCAAATCAAAGTTTGGATATCATGTTCCTTACCATAGGGTATGGGAGGGCAAAAGAAAAGCGTTGGCTAAAGTTTTCGGTGATTGGGATGAGTCTTACAAATGGTTACTCAGGTGGTTGTATATGGTCAAGCAGACCAATCCCAGAACACGTGTAGAATGGAGAGTGAAAGAAACGATTACTGAAGGCCATGTTATCCTAACTTCTGTATTTGGGGCATTTGATCCTTGTATAGAAGCTTTTAATAAATGTCGGCCGATAATTCAGATAGATGGTACACACTTGTACGACAAATATAGAGGAAAATTGTTGATTGCTACATCAGTTGACTCGAACAACCATCTTCTTCCACTTGCATTTTCCGTTGCTGATGAAGAGTCCGCAGACTCATTGGGATGGTTCCTGAAACACGTGAAAGAAATTGTAACACACGAAGAGGTGTGTTTAATTTCAGATCGACATGCTGGTATAACCGCAACAGTGAACAATCCAGCAAATGGTTGGATGGGACCAAAACGTCACCATCGTTTATGCTTATGACATATCGTCAGCAACTTTAATAAAAAGTACAGATTCAATACATTGAAAAATTATGTTTATTGTGCCGGGTATCAGTTTCAAATTCGGAAGTTCAATAAAGCAATTGAAGATATCAAAGGAATAAATCGGAGCTGTCTGAGTTTTTTTGACAACATTAGTTTAGAGTAATGGACTCAAGCACATGATAGAGGATTCAGATATAGGTGGATGACGACAAATCTATCAGAATGCATAAATGGAGTCCTCAAAGGAGCTCGAATGTTGCCTATAAATACTCTTGCTCAGATAACATTCTTCAAATGCGTGAATTATTTCGAGAAAAGAAGAGAAAAAATAAGGGATGCATTGGAGCGTCAAGATAAATATACCCGGTATTATTATTATTATCATTATCATTATCATTATTATTATTATTATTATTATTATATATATATATATATATGTTATTAACAATTTATTTCAAGCATACTTCGCATTTTATGACCCGTTTGCTCACATTCTCATGCTCAACATTTAATTGTATATTCATTTTTTTTTATTGTAATCTATAAAGTTATAACATTTATTCTTCTAATTGAGAATAAATACTTCTTTTATCATGATATTTAATTAAGTGTAGGACACTTTATATATTGTAATTATAAGTTTACATTATTCTTTTTAATTTAAGTTGTACATTATTCTTTTAATTAAGTTGTACATTATTTAATGAGAAATAAATAATATTTTTATCACTGATATATTTTAATTGAAAGTGTAGAATATTTATTGTTAATATTCAATTTTTTTATTATAATTTATAAACATTGTACATTATCTTTAATTAAGTTGATATACATTTAATTAAGTTAATTAAGTTGTACATTATTCGTTCTAATTGAGAAATAAATATGTTTATTAAATGTGAGAAAATAATATTTTTTTTTCTTTCAGAGGAATACGCTTTAAAACCCAGGACCTGTGATCTGATGTTTTGTAATGACCAGTCCATATCAATGCGATCATCTTTTATGGCG
>NC_052356.1:45346620-45370013 GCF_009727055.1 Benincasa hispida | reverse complement strand
CGAGATCGTACTACTGGAGAAATATCTTGCAGGCGTCGAGAGGCAGTTCTCTAGTACACTATCCCACTCCACCCTCGAATATTATCGCTACTGCGTACATCTGGATTCTATGGGTTTCTAGATTGGGATTTATTCAGTTGGACTAGCATCTGATCACAACCTTGGTCGAGAGATGGAGACCTGAGACGCATACATTTCATATATCTGTTGGAGAGTGCACTATCACTCTACACGACATAGAAGTGTTGTTGGGGTTACCTGTTGACAGTGAGCTAGTCACCGGAGTGATGTACGATGACTGGTCACAAGTTTGTCAATTGTACCTCGGTGTGAACCCACCTGCCGACAAAATTAAAGGATCGAGGTTAAGTTTGATATGGTTAGGAACACAATTCTGTAAGCTCATAGATGATGCAGACGAGGAAACCGTCATAAGATATGTGCGAGCATATATACTACAAATGATGGGTGGAAGTCTGTTTTCCGACAAATCAAGTCATTTTGTTTACTTGATGTTCCTGCCACTATTAGCTAACCTCTATGATGTGGGGTAGTATTCGTGGGGTGGAGCATGTTTGGCATGGTTGTATAGACAACTATGCAAAGCAACAAGACTTAAGGTTCGAGAGATAGCTGGGCCTCTCATACTTTTGCAACTATGGGCTTGGGAGCGATATCCAACAATGGCTCCACAACTACAACATGTTAATGATGCTCAGTTAGCTGGACGAGCCTACGGTTCTCGATATGTTGTTTTAATTCGATTTAATTTTTATATCACTGATCTAGTTAATTTAGATTCTAAATTATCAATTTAAAAATTTAGGTGGAGAGACAAATTTTGTGTGACTAGGACAACCACACATGTAGTCAGCCAGTACAGATACATGTTTGATCTGCTTCAAACTGATTAGGTTCATTACACTGAACCTAATTGATTATTTTATACACATTTTTATTGTATTTGTCTTTAATGTTCTCCAATATAATATTTTGTGTTTCAGGTTATTTGGAAGCCGTACAAAATTATTATGCATACTTTGCCCAATTTCTGTACGAATGGTCAAAACATATGGCGGACGATGAGTCCTCTCATCTGTTTTCACATTGGTGAGTGGCATCTTCCTGACAGGGTGATGAGACAATTTTGGTTTTCCAGCAGGTATGTCCCATCGGCCTTGTAATAACTGGAACCCCTACTGCATGATATCGACTTAAGGACTGTAAATTGGTTCGAAAAAGTTGCACATTTAGTAGTGCGATGACACTATCGTGCAAGATTTATTGCAGTGGGGTTTTTATTGATAGTTTGACAGGGATGTCACTTAATACTATTCATTGGTATAATAATATACAAGGCGTTACGTCACTCGTTCGGTAGCAGCTGTGGGTCATTTGGTAAATGAATGAATATTATCTAATTATTTTAATTTAAATTTATTTTAAAATATTATCTAATTGTTTTATAATTCATAGAGATCGAACAACAGTAGACTCTGTGATGTTGGAATGATCCGAACCAGGTTCTTGCTATATGTAGTGACAACCAAGGCTATATGGGAAGAGATCATTATATGTTCGATATACCTATTGTTCCTTTACCACTCCTAGACGTAGAGGACCTATACGGGAAGAGGATGAGTTTGATGAGGCTAGCCATAATGTGGAAGAGTTGCCCTTGATGTAGACGCAGAGTCAAAACTGATTAATGTTAGTCCGATGAATGATGATAGTCAGTATTTGGTTTAGGACATTTATGACTCAGAGGCTGGTCCTTCGTTTTCATACGTGCATGGACATGGTCGGGGTCGTAGAGAGCATAAATGAATATTTATATCATGAAGTGTCTGCAGACGGTACCAGAGCAACATCAAGAAGAACCAGAGCAACATCAAATTCGAAGTCGACGACGACAACTAGTTCGAAATCAACGACGTCCGCCTTGTGGGACACATTGATTTTTGTAATTTATTTTATACAAATGAGATATTTTAATTTACACTTTTTTATTTTTATGAGATATATTTTTTTATTATTATTATTTTTAGAAGGTTTAAATAAAATAATAAAATATTTTTAGAAATTGTTTATAAAATGATTTTTTTTTTTTTAAAAAAAGAAGAACACAAAGATCGAATGTTGAAAATTCGACCTTAAAAGGGAAAAAAAAAAGAGGTAGGTCAAATTTTGAACCCTCGACCTATTAAAAAAAAACAATATTTTTCTAAATAATTTCAAAAGTACAATATTTTCATAAATATTTTTTAAAATATGCGGACTCTGCCGTCCTTTTTCGGGACAGGAACTATGTTGGCTAACCATTCGGGGTAGGAATTTTCGGTCATCGGCGATGTGACATGATCCCTCAGTTCTCTTGGCCCCGACCGAGATTGAAAGCCTTGCTTGCTAGTAGAATTCTCAAAGAAGCTGAAGCGTTATACACTAAAGCAGAGAAAAATCGTTTAACGCTTATTATTTTAATTTTACCTCACAAAACTCCCTTACATCTCATCAAGAAATTCTTTTTTTTTAAAAAAAAAAATAAATAAACATTGACCATATAATGAAAAAAAGAATTAGCAATAAAAAATACGAAGAAAAAAAAAAGAAGAAAAGAAAAAGGAGGAAGAATTAGAGAGAATGATAAAACGATTGCTCATTTTCATTTTTAGTATTTATTCGTATATTTATAATCGTTCAGCAAAATTATCGAATGATATTAACTTTTTAGTCTTTAAAAAAATTACAAAAAGTAAATTATTCAAGAGGAAAACATAAACCTACTTCAAATTTGTATTTAATGATTATTATTGTTAGAATGACTTAAATATATGTTATATAATGCTCCAAATAATCAAGCATGGAAGTCTCATTGTATTCGTATTTACGTTATTTACATCGTTTATGGTCATGACCTTAGGATTTAGAAGAATGCGCTATATAAACTTTTTAACTCTATTGATGACTCTAAATCTATAGTATGATATTTATGTCATTTACATCATTTACGATTATGGCTCCGAGGGTTTAGAGAAATGTGCTATATGAACTTTCTAACTCTATTAATGTCTCTAAATCTATAGTATGATATTTTCTCTTTGATAATAAACAACTCTCTCCCTCTATTCATGAACATAGCTATACACGATTAGTGAATCACATAAATCTCCATGTCGATTTTTCTCGTATTTACTTTACACACTTTTTTCCTAATAATTAGGGTCATGTAAATGTTGAAATCTCCCTCCATCCAATATTATGAGACAAATTAGTGGAAATTTTAGTGTGAGAATTGAATGTAGGTAAAAGAAAACAAGGGAGCTTTATTTGTGCAAAAAGAGAAGAAAAGAGGGATACAAGACACTTGAAGAAAGGCAGCTCAGAAAGATTTTGGCTTATACTAACAACATTGATCTCTTGCAATTTGCAAAAGCAGATTCCTTTGCTCTTTGGTATTGACAGACTTTGTAAACCAATTTATGGGCATTGTTTATTAGTCTCTTTTGTAATACAAACAGTTCCAGCACAAGAATACAAACCCAATTTTTGGGCTTCTGTCCTTTGTTAGACCTACAAATAAATATGCATATGAGAAGAAAATTTACAACTTTGAAAACCCCTTTTGGTTGTGGTGTGTGTGTGACACCAAATTTTGGACTTAATATGCTGTTTGGTACAAAGGCCAGAGAATGTTTGATGGCCTTTGTTAGAGACCTACCCACTTTATTTATGCACCTAACACTACCCAGTTTCAGTTTTTCATTTTTCATTTTTTTTTTCTAGAACTTGGGGAGGAGGATCGACGTCTAAAGTCGAGGTTGATATTATATTTTTTATGCTAATTGAGTTGTGCTCTTTTTGATGGTAAAATCAATAGTTAAGACATCGATTGATAACCATTTAATTTTTGAGAATTAAACTTATAAAGTCAACATTTGCCTCTAAATTTCTATGTTTAAAAGTCAAGTCAAGTTTTAAAAACTAAGGTCTCGTTTAGTAACAATTTCATTTATTTGTTATTTGTGTTTGGAAATTAAATCTATTTCTTTTCAATTTCTTACCGTGATTAGCACTTAAATAGTTGAATACTTAGTCAAATGTCAAAAATAAAAATAAGTTTTTAATAAATTATTTTTTTCTAGTTTTTAATTTTTGGTTTGATTTTTGAAAACATTGATAAAAAGTAGATAAGAAAACAAAAATTTTAGAGGTAGAAGGATTGGTTATAGGTTTTATTTTTTTTAATTATTTTTTAAAAATAAAAGTTAGATGGTTACCAAACAGTGTCTAAAAAATAGTTTTTAAAAATTTGTTTGTTTTAGATTTTGACCAAGAATTTGTATATCTTTTAAAAAGTGAAAATCATGGTAAAAAAAATGAGAGAAAACAAGCATAAATTTTTTAAATACAAAATTACTAAAAACAAGATGGTTATTAAGCATACCATGAATTGCAAGTTTTTATTCCTATCTAGCTTGGACAAAGTTTCAATTTGATCTTTATATATAAATTTAAACTTAGTTTCAATTGAATCCCTATGGTATAGTTTAAAAATATGTTTCAATCTGACTTCGATAGTGTGGTTGAATTCTAATGCAATCAACCAACATAGAGTTGTTCAAATAGAGAAATGTCGTTAAAAAAATTTAAAAAATGGTTCGATTAAATTATAAGTTTAGTTCTAAAAATTTGGTGTCTTTTTGGTCAGCGTGAACTTTTAGAAGTGTTTAATAAGTCCTAAATTTTCAATTTTTGTATCTAATATGTCTCTGACAAATCTATATTTTCTAAAAAATAATAGATCTATTTTAGATATTGATAAACACAAAGCTTAGACTTAAAAATAGAATTTGTAATTGAAATTGTAATATATACAATAATAATGACAGAGTTGATTTACTAAATCTTATACTTATACTAAACAAGAATAATTGAAACTAAATTCAAATCATATCGACCAGATTTAAAATTTTAAAATTAAAACGACCAAATCAAAATATAGTCAAACGAAAATAAGTCGATAAGGAATCAAAAATTTTTGTAGTTTAAGCCAAAGTCACTCAAGTGAACGTTAGAGATGTTCAATTTCCCTACGGAGATGGGGCTTGTGGGGATTAGGCGGGAAATGGGAGAGGGAGTGGGGGAGAAAAAATTGAGATCTAAACAGGGACGAGGATGGAGAATGCATTCCCCGTCTCTGCCCCGATTAGCTCCTACATATCTTTTTATTGTAGTATCTAACGTTATGTTCTTATTATTATTATTATATAAATATTACTTTTAAATTTCAAATATGATTATTTATAGAGAAAGATAATGAATATGTTTAAATTGAATATTTAAATTTAGATTATATATGTGAATAATTTAATTTACATTTATTTCCTCTACTAACAAAATTAATTAGTTTTTTAAGGCCAAAATTTGAGTAATTTATCTTTAAATTCAAAATTTTATATAAAACTAATAATAATAAATAATTTAGTGATAAAATTAATTATTTAATTAAAATTTGTTCATATTAATGATTTAAATTAATTTATTTTTTACAAAAAAATAATGAAAAAAAATTTCCTACGAGGAATCTCTACCCCGATCCCGTGGGAAATTTCACGGGGATGAGGAATGAAATGGGGAGCAGGGACGGAGATTGGGAATGGCATTTCCGGCTCTGTCCCTGTCCCATGTACATCTCTAATGACCATCCTTATGTTTTGAAAAGATTCATCATTTAAGTGAATTGTAACTTAAACAAGGTTGAGAAAGGAAACTAGAAAACAAAAGAAACAAAAGCAAAAATGGAATTGAGATAGTGCAAATTCTATGTACTTGAAGGATCTAAAAGAAATTAATAATAAAAGAAAATTAGCGATTAGGTTCAATGCATGATATAATTAAGCAAAAGGGGTTGGGGATTTGGGTATCAAAAAATTTGCAATGATAATAAACTTTTAATGAGATCTTAATATAAGAGATTAGTTAGTTGGGTTAGTAATGTAAGAAGATGATATTTAATTATACAAGATTAAGAAAAGATTATGAGGAAGACATAAAATCAGACAAGTGAGTGTGTGTTGGTTGAGTGGACTTTAGGATATGAAATAATTTTAATGAATGTTTGTTTGTTGGTTCCCAATGTTTGCTACAACCTGGCAAGGAACCTTGTTGATGGGTCCCCCTTTTTCCCTTCTTACTGTGACATTATGTTGGTCTTCCATAGTTTTCAAGATATGGACATAAATTTCCATCCATTTTCACTTTATTTCCAACTCATCAACCGTCACCATTTTTAAAAAATTTACCTACATATAAATCTCGTTCCATGACAATTTCGGGTTTTGAGTTAAGATTTTTTAGAATAGTAGTTTGGATTTTGATAAAAATATTAGAATAGCAGTTTTCCCGCATCTAAAACGATTCATAAAAGTGATATGTTCAAATCATCTCAATTTGAAACACTTTAAATTTGATATTTGAACTTAGTTGTGTGAGTGGTAGAATGCTTTGAGATAATGTTTTCTTTATGGTTGAAGTTGGGGAAAAAGCTTTATGTGATTGTAATAATTTTTCACATAATGGATTTGTTTCCATTAGTGGTTTTTTCTTCAGTTTGGAGTTTTTACACTTTTGTGTTTCTAGTTTTATAGTTTTCTTTTAATTTTCGACTTTATCTATGCGATAGCAGTGAACCTTTTTCCAACAAGTAATATCAGATGTGAGAGAACTACACTTCTAATATGTTGCCAAAAATTACGGCCCCCGTTTAGTAACCATTTCATTGTTTATTTTTTTTTTAAAAAAATTAAATATATTTTATCTTCATTTCTTACAATGATTTGCATTTTTATTAAATACAATGGTTGAATTCTTAGCTAAATTCTCAAAACAAAAACAAATTTTAAAAGCTACTTTTTTAGGCTCAATTTGGTAACTATTTTATTTTTGTTTTTAAAAGTTAAGCCTGTATCATTCACATTTCTTCCCACGATTTGCATCTTTCTTTTAAGTACAATGGTTGAATTCTTAGCCAACTTTAAAAAAAAAAAAAAAAAAACTTTTTGAAAGCTGTTTTTTTTTAGTTTCCAAAATTTGACTTGATTTTCTAAACCATTGGTGAAAAGTAGATAACAAAAAAAGAAATTTGGAGGTAAAATTAGTGTCCATAGACTTAATTTTAAAAAACAAAAAACAAAATGGTTACAAACGTGACCTCAGTTTTCAACTTAGTTTTTAAACTATTGGTAAAAAGTAGATAACTAAGAAAGAAATTCGGAGGATGAAAGTAATGTTTATAGGCTTAATTTTCAAAAAGAAAAATAAAAAACCAAATGGTTACCAAACGAAGCCTAAATGATTATCTGATAGATGCTAAAAACTACTTGCTTTAAATTTTTTGGTAACATTTTTAGACAAGAAATAGCAACACAAATAAATTCTTGGTTTACAATAGTATTGATAAGTTTACTATTAAAAGAATATAAAATACATAAATTAAGCCACATTTGATAACTATTTGGTTTTTTGTTTTTGTTTTTTTAAAAACTAATCCCATTTCATTCCTATTTCTTACCATTGTTTACATATTTCTTAAGTACAATGGTTGGAATTTTAGCCAAATTCCAAAAAAACAACTTTTCGAAAGTTACCTTTTTAGTTTTCAAAATTCGACATTAGTTTTTTAAATCATTTGAAAAGTAGATAACAAAGGAATAAATTTAAAAGTAAAAGTAGTGTCTATAGATTTAATTTTACAAAATAAAATGGTTACTAAACGGGATCTTGGATTATCACACAACCATGAAATATTTAACTAAAAGGTGGTGATTCAAATGTATGTAGTCTTTGAAAAATAGATACTCAAATTTCTGATAAACTCCAAGCATAGACTTGAATAATAGCCTATATAATATTATTATTGAAATATAATTTTTTTTTATTGTCCTCACATGACTAAACTAAACAAATATAAATTTATACGTTTTGACTCTTATTTTGGTCTTCTAATCCATATTTAATCTATCAGAAATCATGTCATTAGTTTTTAAGTGGGGTTCTCATAATCTTTTTTTTCCCAAAAAATATTCCATACAAATGAAATGACATGACCTAATATAAATTTTTAGGCCAAGTTGGATTAAATTTACCAATCTCACCAACTTTATTGGCACACCCGTTACACACATCTATGGGTACTTTTGTACTTACTATTGAATTCTATTTCTTTAAAGGATGAAAAAACAAATTTGGACACTCTCAAAACAAACTTTTTTTTTCCTTTCCAAATCGCCCTAACTTAATTGACATATAATTTTGTTCGTTATTCTGTGGTTCGAACCTATCTACTCTAATTATTAAAAAAAAAATATTTTTTAAAATTTAATATTAAAGATTACAAGATCTACCTAATAAATTTTAAGAAAAATTGTAAAAGATTAAAATTGAATTTGAGATTATTGATATTTCTAACCAATGAATTAATGATGAATCAGTGTCGAAATTTGAATCGATAAACTCTAAAAAAAAAAAAGAAAGAAAGATAAACTACACCCAAATTAGAAAATAGGTAAAGTTTCACTTGATCATAATTTTGTTTCTGATTTTCTATTTTTGAAAATTATACCTATGTTCACAAGTTTTTCCGTAAGTCTCTCACACTTTTTTAAATAACACCCATTTGAATTCCAAGTCAAAATTTAAAAATAAAATTAAAATTTTAAAAAATATTTTTTTAGTTTGATTTTTAAAAACAAGTTGAAAAATAGGTAATAAAACTATATGTATATTTGTCATTATTTATTTATTGTTTTCTAGTACGATAGGAATAAAGAGATTCAAACTACATATCGCTAATATATTTATATGTCAATCGAGTTACGCTAATTTTAGTAGATAAGAGTAGTTATTATAAACTTAATTTTAAAAAACAAAATAGATATCGAACGAAGGAGATTTAATCTCTTAATATAGATAACCTTATTCAACTTTAAATGGAAACAAATTAAATAGTTTAAATGTGTTGCCATGAAAATCCCATGCCCTTATATTGGCAGTTACAAAGCATAGAAGTAAGATAATTGATGTCACATTGTGCATTAATGTTTTTCCATGCAAAGGAACTGGTCAACTCTGAAAGGGTAAAAATGTGAAGGTCTAAAGACAATGAGTAACTGCAATGTCTCTTGGTTAACTGGCAAAGAACCGACTCTCCTTTTATCTTTAAACAAATATATATATGGTAAAGTTAAAAGAAGAAAAAATATTTTTGTCGTAAATAATTAGTTTTTTTACTTTGATAAATGTTACGATTTTAACCTTAAAACTTTAAAAACTAATCACAATTTTAATCATCTAATAAAATTTTGTTCTCAATATCCTTAAATATGAAATTATAAGATATTCTGTGATTAATTTGTACATTAGTCAAACTTAATTACATTTAATTGAGATGTGAATGCTTACGATTCACTTTGTTTAATTGAAATCTATGAGTTTAGAAAGATTTTTACATGGTTTTTTGTTAAAATTACTAGACAAATTATTTAATATTAAATTAAAGATCGAAAATACAATACTTATTTTAGTTTATAATCTAAATGGATAAAATTGAAAATTTATAGTCTAATAGAATCAAAATCAAAATCAATTTATTTCCTTAAATTCATAGGCTATGAAATAATAATAATATATATATTTTTTGTTAAACTTATTTTATTAATTACTGATTACTTAAAAAAAGGAAAAAGAACAGACGTTTTTTCCCTTTTTTTCTGAAAGCGTTTTTTTTTTCTTTGAAAACGTTTTCCTCCCTTTTTAAAGTGAAGCCACGCATGTCCCATTCAACGAAATTACCTTATTACCCATGAAACCAAAACGCACCGTTTCGCAGCCAATCGAATAGGCTATAAAAGAGGTCGGTGCTTCGTCATTCACTCTCGAATTCAATCATCTTCTTCTTTAACCTCGCCGCTGTAGCTCCCAATTCTTAGAGAGAGAGAGAGAGAAACATTATCCCCAAAAAAACCGATGGGAAATTGCCAAGCCATAGACACAGCTTCTCTAATCATCCAACACCCAAACGGAAAAGTCGACCGACTTTACTGGCCGGTAAACGCCGGCGAAATCATGAAGACAAATCCCGGCCACTACGTCGCTCTTCTCATCTCCACAAAAATCTGCTCATCGGAAACCACCGCTAGACACCATCGCCGCCGTGATAACGGCACCCAAACAAACAGTACAAATTTCAACTCGGTCCGATTGACCCGAATCAAGCTTCTGAAGCCGACCGATTCCCTTGTTCTGGGCCAAATTTACCGACTCGTCACAACCCAAGGTCAGTTTAGTTTCTTAATTCTTTTTTTTGTTTGATGAATTCATATGATTTTGCAAGTGGGTTTTGAAATTGGTGTTGTGGGGTTAGATGTTTTGCAGGGTTTGAAAGACAAACAAGAAGCGAAAACGAAGAAACAGGGGAATTTGGACATGGGATCTGAAGGGGAGATTGATAAGGTAGTTTTTTTTTCCCTTTATCATTATCATTATCTTATTAAATTAAATTTTATTTCCATGGCATCTGAATGTTTTTTTTAAAAAAAATTGTTGCAGGGGATGAAATATGAGAGAAACGGAGTGAAGAAATGCAGTTCAACAGTGTCAATGGCGGCGAAATCGAGAGGGTGGCAGCCTTCATTGCAAAGCATTTCTGAGGGTGGAAGTTGAGGAATTGATATTTGAGATTAAGAACATAATGATGAACACAAATTTGTTATCTTTTTTTCAGGAGTTTTTAGAGTGAGATTTGTGCATAAGAAAATGAGTAGTTTAATAACAGAAACAGAACAAAGGAAAACAAAAAGAGAGAGAGGAAAATGACATATGAAATGAAATGAAATGATGTAGTTGAAATTTCATTTCGAGGAATTGAAATTGGGTTTGGAAGATTGAAATCATTCCCACTATTTTCTATTTTTGTTTCGTTCTCTCCTAAAAAGGAAAAAAAAAGTAAAAAAAAAAAAAAACAAAAAAAACATGTCAACTATTTTTAGACAACCATTAAAAAAACAGAGTTTTTAATTTTGTATCTCTATTTTATGATTATTGAAAAATTGATGGTTTAGCGGAAGTAAACACAATTTAGTTGTAATTGACCTATACCATCTCCCTTTGACATGCCTCTTCTTATTGGATTCTATCTCTCTCATTCTAGCCATGGTAGGACTAAAATAATTTATTTGGTTTACATCTAAAAAAAATTAGAGATTTTATGGTTGCTAAGCTTATTAACATTTTTTTTAAAGTCTTAACTAAATTTCAAAAAAATAAAAAAAAGGAAAAAAGAGTTTTTTTTTTTTTTTTTTTTTTTTTTTTAAGTATGATAGGAGGTCGGAGATTCAAATCATGGATCTTATAGTCGCTAACACATTTTGGATGTCAGTTGAGCTATGTTCATTTTCAAGTTGTTTGAAAACTTTAGTTATTCAATAAAAAATGATACCAATTTTTTTGAAATAAATTATTTATATTAGTCTAGTGTAGTATGAACTTTTGAGATAAAAAATTTCGTTTTCTACAAAACTTGATTTTTTCTTGAACCACTTTGAGTGGAAAATTGAAATAGATATAGTTAGAGGCATTGGGATAGAGGAAAGAGGAAAAAAAGAGAGAATATAATGAGATTGAGATGGAGTCGCATCATATGATATCCGACATTCAATTTGATGTTCCTGCTTTTTGGCAAAGGAAACCATGGGACCATTCCATTGCCAACGTTGAACATGGACAACCCAACCTCCCTCTTCTCATTTTAAACAACATTCATAATTACACTTTGAAAATCTTAGAATGTCCCATTTCCCCTTTTGCACCCCACACTCCCTCCTCACCCTCTCATCGATCACTCTTTTTTATATGCCCAACAACACCCTCAATTAAATATTATTTAGTGTGACCGTTATCTCAATATCAATATCCTTAAATATATAGGATGACAAACTTTAATTTTGATCTTGAATAAAATAAGACCAAAATACCCATGAAATCCGACAAGTCCAAGTTCCAAAAAGGAGAAGGTGAAGATCTCAAGGCTCTCACTCAATCCTAACTCTCGAAAATGGTAATGAAACCTCAAAACGTGTTTGATCGTACAACCGATCTTAGTGAACCCCACTAAAATAGACCGCTTAATAACGTCAAGGTGGTGTCAAACTATTCAATAGTATAAATAAAGAGATACATGACTTCTTTAGGATATGTAATATCACTCTACTAAGCTTGACACCGATAAGATTTGTGACTAACTCAAGCTTTGGAGTGTGTACGGACGAGCACGACCTTGATATTGAGAATTTTCTCTTGCAGGTACACGTGGAACTTGGGATGCTTACGGCCAGAATTACACATTTGTATATCTCATCTACTACATTCGATGGTTAAAAAAAATCATGAGCGATCACGTTGTTCCAATATCGATCTCCAAGATCGGTGACGTAAGACAAGACTTATATCATGTTTGGTTTTGATTATGATAGGCATTTGAGACAAATGGGAACGGGAAAGTTGAATGGATGTGGGGCATGTAGTGTTTGAGATTGTTTAAGCAAAGGAAATAATAATGTAAAGGTATGGGATTTTGACCAAAAAAAATGGGAATTGATTGCAATGTCACATGAGGCTATTGAGAGTGGAAGGGAGCAAAGGGTTAAAGAGAGAGAGTGCATTGCTCTTTTTGCTTGTCTTTCTGTGCCATGCATGCTCAAAAACATACCCTATCACTGCCAATCACTATGCATTTTCAAATACACAAAGCAAAAACATGTTTGCCTTTTTTGCTTTTGCTTTAGTTTGTAGCTTACAACTTTCAATTCAATATTTATTATTAGGCCTCATAATGTATCAAAGTGTTTGTAAATTTTGACTCACTCTACCTATTTTGTATTCATATTCACGACATTTCATCATCATTCTTATTGAATTTCTCTTTTAATCATATTACACGATTGATTTTTGTTATTTTTATGATGGTTGTCAATAACTAGATCTTTACATATTTTATTGTGATACCCTCTTTGAGCTTGTAGTTAGTGCAAAGCCTCCGAACACATAGAACAATGAATCATTAATGTATTGATCAACAATTGTAATTTACACATAGTTTTTGTGTATGTGATAAAGGATAGTGTGCGTAAGAAGTCCAAAGAGATGATTATTATGGATATGAATGCAATCATAGTCTCTAGCTGAATAGTTAGAAAAAAAAAAAGAATGAAAAAAATAAGCAGGTAAGATTGCGAGAAACAATTTCTCAATGTATATTATAATATTTGAGAAAAGGTCAAAAAGTAAATTTGCTTCCATTTTAATTCAGGTAGTTTTTGAAAATTATTAGATTTTCTAAAGCAATAAAAGGAGAACTTTTGAGAGAATTTTTTTTTCATGGTGATTTAAGTAGGGAAATTATTTTGAATTGAGTAGGTCAAAGAATTTAAAATGATGAATTTGCAAAAGATACTCTTTCATATCATAAAAAGAATTGCCTAAAGTCCATATAGACCAGAGCAAATAATTTGTACCTAGAAATGGTCATGTTAACCCTAATATATCCTATATAATAGCAATATGAATCAATTGATACAAAAAGATTTGACCATATAATTTATTTACACACAAAAAGTCCATAGAGAATTCACTCATGGTACAATCAAATCCTACAAAATGGAAATAAATACCAATATATATGTTTCTTCTTTCAACTTGGGTGAATGGTTTGATTAATAACATAGGAGGAGCTTGTGCATCAAGAGATTAGAATATTTTTTCAATCTTTGGCAACCATTCCCATAAAATGATGTAATTACTATTGGATCCCACTTGCCCTTTGCTTGCTTTCAAAGAAACAAAACCCTCTTTCTCAACTACTCCCTTTTTTAGGAGATTGGCGTCTTAAGGGTTAATTCTTTTTAATAGTAACTTTTTCCTTTAAGCTTTGACCATATTTTTTGTTTCACCAAAATGACGAAGATAATAACTTCCATACCAAGAATAATTCTAGTTAGGGACAATTTTGAATCAAAAGAATAAATCTAATAGATAATAATAATAAAAAAAGAAAATCGAATTGAAACCAAGATCACAATGGGCCACTGGACATGAGTTGAGCCCTCGACCCAACCTCCCCCTTGGCCTTGGCCTCTAACGCTGAGGAGCCCAACTCTTGAAACGAGACCAAAATTCTTGCAAAGAATTTGATTAGCTAGGTTATCAGATAACCAGATTCCGAAAAGGAACGGAGACTTAAGACAAACTCCATCTATAAATAATCATGATAGCTCCATATGAGGTATCTTGAATCTTACTCTGAATTTTTTGGGCACACTCTCCGAATGGTAAGCACCACACCGATGTGTAGATTTTTTCTTTTGCAAGTTACATTCTCCCCCTTTCAAACAAATGCACTACTAGTATCACATGAAGGTTATTTTCTTTGTCTGGATTAGTTAGCCCCACATGATAGAAAGTTTTTTATGTATTGATATTGTACAATTATGGTAAGTGGTTAAACTACAAGAAAAATAGCTTTTAGTGACGAATTGTAACGATCCGACTCCCTAGGACTCAAGCTAGGCCATTACTATAGACATGCATGCATGAAATTCAAAATGACATTCTTTCATAACTTAGTAAAAACCAAATAAATAACATAAATTAAATAATCTCATTAAAATTAAATAACAAAAATTCAAGTAGCAGGGTACCCATAAAATCATAAAAACAAATCTAAAAATTTTTCTTAAAAATCTAAAATGTGAATACCAAAACTACGACTTCTAAATGTCAAAACTAGAACTTTAAAACATAAAATCTTGAAAACATGAGCAGAGGCATATGACTGGTCCCAGTAGCTCAATCATGGATTTCATTTGTCATTTGTTGGCGCGTCCTTACCCTTACCTAAAAAATAAACATGAGAAAGAATGAGCATAAAATACTCAGTAAGTAACCCCACTACCTGGGTCAGACTAAGAATTTATGTCCTCTAGATGCCATCATCTAATGGAACCTACATAATCCTTTAATTTCATGGAACATCAAATAAATGAATAGTCAAACCTACATTATCATAGCTTAACTGTACCCATGATCTCTAGTGAATCCCGAAGAAACCACAACCTCTAGTGAATTCTGAAGGAGATATAAACCTCTGGTGGATCCTGAAAGAAACACGACCTCTGGCGAATCCCAAAGGAAACACCACCTCTAGTGAATCTCAAAGGAAATACAACCTCTAGTGAATCCCGAAGGAAACACAACCTCTGTTAACTCCAAAGGAAAGTCACCACCTTTAATGGGTAACTAACTAGTGGTAAGTGCAACTATCTCTAACATAAAGAGTCATAAACATAGTCCCACAACATGTAAATGTAAGCATCATGTTCACACTTCATCTAGCCAATTATATAAAGAACTATAACATAGTCCATGCTAGCATTCATAACATTTTGCATACATAATCAGGACAACTCATTTATGAAGGAATGAAATATCATGCAACGGAAGACTACAAAATCAATAAGCACTTAAACTGCATTTAATTTGAGTTTTAAGCATGTTGATCATATGATATTCAAAAAGAGGGTTTGGAACACATATTACCTATACAAAATAGACCATTTAGGCTATATACTATTAACTTGATCCTGTTTATATCACTACATAAAGTTAAAATATTCATACTACAACCATGGATATGTTTATCGGATTTTCATAATAGAGTGCAACATCAACAACTTTATTGAATAAAATACTCAATAATATTTTATTGATAAACAAAATGTAACATGAACTGCGAGTTCTAGGACATTCCCAACAATCTCCCATTTGGACTAAAAACTCCAGTGAGAACAAATGTATACAATATAATGTTGAGAAACATAAAGGAAAAATACAATAAACTAGGGCATCACAAATACCATAGATATTCTCCTACTTGCCCTATATTACGTTGTTCGGAGTCCTAGTCCAACTAGGTGACCCTCAAACACTTTAGCCGAGAGGGCCTTCGTAAATGGATCAGTAAGGTTGTCTTCAGAGGCTATCTTTGTGACGATCACGTGTCCTTGGTGCACTATTTCTCTTATGAGATGATACTTTCTTTCAATATGTTTTCCACTTTTGTGACTCCTTGGTTTTTTTGAGTTGGCAACAACACCACTATTGTCACAATATAGTGTGATAGGTAGGTGCATATCTGGAACTATTTTCGAGTCACCCAAGAATTTGCGTAGCCATACTACTTCTTTAGCAGCTTCACATGTGCCTACGTATTCTGCTTCCATTGTGGAGTCAATGATACAATGCTTAATGCTTCTCCAAACTATAGCTCCTCCATTGAGAGTGAAAACTGATCCTGAAGTGGATTTCCTGGAATCTACGTTAGTCTGGAAATCAAAATCAGTGTATCTGATAAGGATCAAATCCTTAGGTCCATACACAAGCATATAGTCCTTCATTTTCCTTAGATACTTGAGAATGTTTTTGACAGTAGTCCAATGACTCTGTCCTAGATTGAATTGGAGCCTGCTGACGATTCCAACTGCAAAGCATATGTCAGGGCGTGTACATAACATTACGTACATCAAACTCCCAACTGTAGATGCTATGGAATTCTTGTTATTTCTTTAACATCTTGGGGTGTCTTAGGACACTATTCCTTTGACAAATGAATTCTGTGTCTAAAAGGTAACATACCTCTTTTGAATTTTTGCATATTATATTTTGACAAAATCTTATCAATATAAGATGCCTAAGATAGTGCTAGGGTTCTTTTCTTTCAATTCCAAAAGATCTGTATGCCTAGAACGTATTGAGCATCACCCAAATCTTTCATTTGAAATTGTGTTGCTAACCATCTCTTTACGTCAACAAGAAAGCTTGTCTCATTCCCAATAAGCAAGATATCATCAACATAAAGAACTAAGAATGCTACAGTC
Source organism: Benincasa hispida (assembly GCF_009727055.1). Lineage (NCBI taxonomy): Eukaryota > Viridiplantae > Streptophyta > Magnoliopsida > Cucurbitales > Cucurbitaceae > Benincasa > Benincasa hispida. The sequence continues at coordinate 45,353,028 of NC_052356.1, read as the reverse complement.
TTGTTGATTATCTTATTGTATACACAAGGTTCATCAACATTTTGTTCAAAGCCATAAGATTTGATCACAGTATCAAATCTTATATTCCAGGATCTTGAAGCTTGTTTTAACCCATAAATGGATCGTTTAAGCTTACAGACTTTCTGTTCCTATCCTTGTTTGATGAACCCTTCTAGTTGAGATATAAAAATACTTTCATTAAGATAGCAGTTCAGAAAAGCTGTCTTGACATCCATTTGCCATATTTTCATAGTGGTTGCAGGTAAATATCAATCTCTTTACTAGAAGATCTTGGACAAAGGATGAGTAGAGATAGAAAATTAAATGGTGCTTTCTGTTAGGTTTTGAAAAAAATATTAGAAGTGCAGTTTGTCCCACATTCGTTACACTGAAGAATGAGGATGAGCTCTAAGCCCATAAAAGGAGCCTATGCCTCTAGTTTCAAGTTGTACCAATTAGAAGCACTTTAAGCTTGAATATATTTACTCTAATTAAATTTCCTTTATGTAATCTCTAGTTTGAAAGTGGGAAAAGGGTGTGAGTAATCAAAAGCTTTGAGAGAGTGCTCTTGTAATTGGGACTGGGGAGAGAATTGTTTTGTGTGATTGTAACAATTTTTCACATAGTGGATTTCTTTCTGGTGGGTCGTGGTTTTTCTTTGAGTTTGGAGTTTTCCACATAAATCCTTGTGTTTCTTGTTTTATTGCTTTTCTGTAATTTCTCTGTTATTTTTCTGCTTATTCCTGCGGTAGAAGTGGGAGGTATTTCCCAACACTTTCATGCATTTCCAAGGGGGCAAGTTGTATAGAATGAGCATAACTGGCCACATGATATATGATGTGCTCATGTTTCCAAATGGGTTAAAACCGTAAGAAGAAAGAGCTAATCTGACACAGCAAAACAAGGATATTGGTTATAAAAATGTTTCCAACCCTCAGCATCAACAAGATGCCGAAGTATTCCTTCAACTTCACACCTCTTCTCCTTGTGCCACCTCATATCCTCAGCAGTATGTTTTGAAAGAAATAATCTTTCTTTAGTGGAAAATATCCTAACATTTTCTGTGGATTTTTTTCCCTTTCTATCATTCAATTTGTATCTTGACTCTCCACAATGCGGACAATTATCAAGCAATGCATACTTTTTCCAAAATAAATCATAATAAAAAATTGCATACGTGAATTGATTCGTATCCTATCCCTAGGTCACGTAGTCTTTTCTTAGCCTCATAGTATGAGGTAGGTAGCTTTACAACATTCGAAAAAGCTTCGTTTAACAATTCAAGCAATATATCGAATGATTTATCGCTCCAATGATTAAGCACCTTAATGTCCATAAGTTCACTAAGAAATTAAACGAAGTAAACTTTAGCCACATGACACATCCACTATGATTCACCCCTGCCACATCCGACATGACAATGCATGGCTCACACCCTCGACTCAGGTATGTCATTAGTATATGTGATTAGACAACTTGCTATTAACAATATTGTTTTTGAGCAGGAGATGCGACCTCCAGGAGAGCTTTAGTCTTCAAACTGAGGTTGGAACTGATTTTCAGGGTTTGAGAGACTCAGTCCCTCAACCTTCTGATTCAGTTGAGAGAAGATGCGAACCTTTGCTACACACATCTTATGACATCACAAAGGCATGCGGCAATGAGGTAATCTATGTCGACATTGAGGATGAGTTAAAGGATAGCATGCCATTTTTAGAACCAATTTGTGAGGACTATGGAGAAACAAAGCCTAAACTTGTCGATTTCCAGGAGATAGAGTTAGAGGTTGAAAAACCTCGCCCTGTTCTGCCATCTGGTATATCGTATATTTTTTAGTTTTGTTCTTCTTGTTCTCAAGAGTCAGTTGAGTCAGTTGAGTCAGTTGAGTCAGAGTTTTTATTTTCAGTTGAGTCAGTCCTTGAGTCTTTTGATTCTTTCTTTTTACATTTTTTTTTTGTCTAATATTAAAAATCCAAAATTTGACTTGTCTGGTTCTCTTCAAAAGATGAAGAGCCTTAAAACCTTACCGGGCTATATCGATTCATCCAAAAAGGGACTAGAGAAATCGAGAATTTTTTTATGCCTTGACAAGGGACATGTCATGTCGAGCAATTGACGTTAAAAATTTGCCCTTCCTAGAGGGAGTCAGGTGAAAAAATTTCTCTTTCTTTATTTGTTTTATATATTAGGTTTCTTTTTCTTTTTGTTTTGTATGGACGACCTAGAAGAGAGAGAAGCATCTTTCTTGGAGAGGCGAGCCCGACCACCACCATGCCATGTACGACATTGTATCAGGGGAGGTTTTTTGTTCCCTTATTCTTTTTTGAGCTATACTTGAAATGTTGGAACATACCATCACACAGTGGAAGAGACCAGGATCCATAAGCACTCTAATTTATTAATTTTGGCAGAAATGAAAGCATGCTTCAGCAAAAATAAATGGGTTTCATGACATACCTTTGTAGAACTTCCTCAAAGCTTGAATCCAACCGCAAATCTCCTCTGAATCTTGTTATAGACCACTCTAAGATCTTCCCTACAGTTCTCTTGGTGCTCTAGATTGAGTTGTGGGACTCAAAATAAGCTTGAATTAAGGGAATTTGGAGATAAACTCACTGTAGCAACCCAGCGGAAGAACAGTTTCTTCACATGAATTTTTCAGATAAATTCTTTCGGTTGCATTGCCTAAAAAGCACTCAAATCTTTTCAATATATTGCAGACGATCATGCAAAGAGATTAGCTGCATGAGATATAGCTCTTGCTAGGAGTAATTATATGAGATATAATTATGTTTAATTTTAGAATTAAACGGTATAGAAGAATTTATATATTTAAATATGATTGAAATATATAAAGATGGATATGTGTTAAAATTAATTTAATATTTGATATTAAATTAATTAAGTTTAATTAATTTATGAAATTAATTAATTTTTAATTTTTTAAAATCAAATAGATTTTTTAAATCAAAATTTGATTTTTGAATAAAATTGAAAAAGGAAAAGAAAACTAAACACAAATGGAAAAATGGGTTTTTTCTATTATCCATCACTTAACTAGCTCACACATGAAGCAACCATTTGCCTTGTCTTCTCCAAGCATGAGTTGCAACTCATGTAGCTCTTCTCTTTGAATGTTGATTTGTAATATAATGAGAAGATTGAAGTGAAAATCGGGCATACAATCTACAGAATTTTGAGAGAAAATTCGGTTTGAAGAATGATTCTTCAACAATGGCTGCTGCAGTGAGCTTTTCTCCTTCATTCCTTGATTCAAGCTTGTTTTGAGTCCCACAACTCAATCTAGAGCACCAAGAGAATAGTGGGAAAGATCTTGAGGTGGTCTACAACAAGATATGGAGAAGATTGCAGCCGGAGAAGAAGCATTGAAGAAGTTCTACAAGAGATATGTCTTGAAACCCATTTTTCTGCAGAAGCATGCTTTATATTATGCCAAAATTAGTGAATTTGAATGCTTAGATGATCCTTGGGCTTTCGCTGCAATTGATACAATCCTACATAGTTCTTCCTCCTACCTCTACCAAACTCACCAAAGACCACACTTTGGGTTCTCACTCCGAGAATACCAAGGGCTCCTTTTCGGTGGTGTTGTCCCCGCTGTGTTCACTTGTTTGTGATTGATCGTGCTGTTGCAGTCGACGCATTTGCTGGGCGATAGTAGATCGCATAGAGGTCTTCAACTAAGTTTGAGTTCCAAAGCTTGAAGAGCATCTTCAACTAGTATGAGAACTCTTTTCCTTATTATTTATTGTTCAAAGCATGCCATTAATTACTGTATATTTGCATAATTGTATGTTCGAATGTATATGGTGTATTTCGGTCACGGTGAAATCAGAAAGATCCGAATGCGCTCATGGATGCTCTTCGTTAAGAGATCTTTCAGTTAGTGAGATACTTGATGAAGACAATGAAAAATGCTAATTTTCCATTATGTGTATTTTTTTCTTTTTCAATTTATCAAAATTGATTTCATAAATCAATTTTATTTTATAAAATTGAATATATTATTAATTTTATAAAATTAATTTTCTTAATAAAATCAATAAATAATTATTTAAACAATTTAAATAATTTTAATTAATTTGATATCAAATATTAAATTAATTTTACACACTTCCATCTTCAAATATTTAAATCACATTTAAATATTATTTTTCCAATTCTGTTTAATTCTAATTTGAAGATTTTAAATTAACTTATCACGTTATTCTAGAGCTAATCCATTTACGAGCTAGTAGGGGGACCTCGTGGACCTACAGATCATGGGCTCCAACGATCCGAGATTAATTGGTTCAACTCATTAGACCGAACTAACCCTCATTCGTTAACTAATGGGTGATTCCACTAAAGCCCATAGCTGAACTCCTCTCACTGTAGATATATTATGTCCATTTGATATAACTATGATTAGTAAGTTAACCCTTCCCAGGTTGTTCGTAATAACGGCTGGGTCGAATCTCTGTTTTACCCCTGAAATTACCTCTTATTTTTTAAGTCCCACTAATCCCCTAATGAACAATTGATTTGTGATCCAATCAACAAATCGAATCCCTCTCGGGCCAATGAGAGGGTGAGGCCTCTTGTTTAAGACCCAGAATCAGCACTTAAAGGGAACAACCTCTCTATTAACCCTAACCGAGTAGGAGTGAATTCCGTCTTCCACCTAATGTCCCCAGCTATTCTTTCGGTCTTATCCCCAAAATGGGAGGCTTATTGAGCAGAGACGTTGGTATACTCTCACCATTTGTAGATCAAAGGATAATCTCAAACAAATAGAAGTTCATAGTTAGCTCAAGATTAAGGTCAAGTTCCCAGGTCATCGCTTTGAAATAGTCAGTATTAAACAGTAAACAGTGTATAAAGTAAGAGTGACTAGTTTCGTGGTCCGATCTTGTACAAAAATCATTTGCATAAGACGTCCCCATTCCTCATGTCATAACATGCACGAATTATGATCACTTCGTATGTAGCACTTTACAACTCTTTGTAACAACTACAGAGTAGGCCACATCCAATCGTGTTACCAGAATAAGGCACACAACGTATTCATATACTATAGATCATTTTGACTATTTACTCGAACCTGATCCACTTGTATGTCTCCACATAAAGTTCAAGTACTCATGTAATAGTCAAGGGACTTTAGGTTTATTGGATTTCAAAAAAACAATATATTTAATAACAACTTATTGAATTTTCAGAATAAGTTTCATTGTTTACAAACCACGAGTTTTAGGACATAAAACCCAACATGAAATACATTGGGGACAATGTCTTATTTTAAGTTGGGGATGGGGTACCCAGTGCTTGATTTCCTTGGTTGCCTATTTTCTCTGTTATTATCATTATAGATTATGACGTACTCTTCCTATAAAAAAAATTTGCATGAAGGAATGTAAGGAAAGCATGATCATGATTTTAGCCAAAATTAATTATTTTCCCCTTATCTCTCATGCATCTTTAAGTCATTGTTTTGCAAAATTAAAGTCTTGCATGCTTAGAATTGGGTTATCTAGGTAGGGGAGCCCCGGGGCCCAATTTTTGTGTGCGAACTTTCTGCCAGGCGAAAATTTTAAAATGGACCAAAGGGATTAGAACGATAGGAAAAAAATGTGCGCCAAACGGTTTTTGGAACGAAGCTCATTTTGGTGCCCCAAATAGCCATCGGGCCCAGCGGAGGTGCTTCGAGGCCAAATTTTTGTGCGCGAACTTTCCACAGGGCAAAAATTTGAAAACAGACCCAGGGGTTGAGAACAATGAGAAAAAGTCGAGCGTCAGATGGTACCTCAAACGGTTTATCGGGCCCGACGGGGCTGCCCTGAGGCCGAATTTTTGTGTGCTAACTTTCCGGTGGGCAAAAACTCAAAAATGAACCAGGGGTTAAGAACGATGAAAAAAAGTTGGCACCATACAATTTGCGAGCAGACCTCATTGGTGCTCCAAATGACTATAGGGCCCGACGGGCTGCCACGGACCTAATTTTTGTGCAGAACTATCTGACGAGCGAAAACGCGAAATGGACCCAGAGGTTAAGAACGATGAAAAAAGTCGTGTGCTAGATGGTTTTGCGAACGGAGCTCATTTTGTGCCCCAAATGGCTATCGGCCCAGCGGGGCTGCCCTGAGGCCCAATTATTGTGCGCACTTTTCGACGAGTGAAAACATGAAAACGAACCCAGAGTTAAGAACGATGACAAAAAGCCGTGCGCCAGACAGTTTTACGAACGAAGCTCATTTGGTGCCTCAAATGGTTATCGGTCCAACGGGCTGCCTGGGGCCCAATTTTTGTGCGCGATCTTTCCAGCGGGCGAACACGAAAAACGGACCTAGGGTTAGACCGATGAAAAAAAGCCGTGCACCAACGGTTCTTCGAGCTGAGCTTATTTGG
>NC_052356.1:45341681-45345646 GCF_009727055.1 Benincasa hispida | reverse complement strand
GTGTGGCCGAGTGAAGAAAATCCATGCGTTGGACAAGGCATACGACAACCAAGTTTTGGAGGTTAGCATGCATGCGACCGAATCAGGTGTGCGTGAATGTTGGCGCTGGGTGTTGGAGTGTTGCCCGCGCGAATGATTGTGTAGCTACATGCAGCGCTGAACGATGCACTAGACGATAGCACTACACAATAGGCGTGAGCACTAGACGATGGGTGTGGTGCGTTAGACAATGGGGTCAGCGCTACATGATGAACGACAACGAGAGATATGCGATGAGTGACATTGAGATCGTTAGGTGATAAGCGAAAATGAGAGATCACTAGACGACGGAGCTATGCGATGGGGCGTAATTGCTATATGATGGGCGCAGATGCTATACGATGAGCAGCAGCGAGAGGGCTGGATGATGAGCGACAGCGAGAGGGTTTGATGATGAGCGATAGCGAGAGATTACTAGACTATGAGCTATATGATGAGTGCAAAAGCTACACGATGAGCTAGATGATGGGCGCATAATGAAGTGTCTATACGTTGATGAGGCTTGCGTTACACAAGGCTAATGGATTCACCCGGACAAGTGGCTAAACTGAGAAGAGGTTGAGTTGTATTAGTAGGAGGTGGACAAATAGAGTTTCATGCAAGGAAGATTTATGCATGAGGAAGACAACTCAAACTTCATGCAAGTAGGTGAGTGGCATGGAAGTAAGTGAATGGCAAGGAAGTAGGTGGTGGCAAAGCATAGTGCAAGACACTCCAAAAGTTTCTAAGTAGAAGGTGTCATGCTTGGAGGCTTTGAGAGATGATGAGGATCAATTCCTAAAGCTTATAAATACCACCAGAAGTCTTCTCTTCAGTTCATAACCTAAATCCTCTTCAAAAAATATTTGGAAGAGTGTTTGAGAGCAGATTCAGAGAAAGCTATACGTTGATCATTAAGGGCATGCGTTGATCAAGTGGTTCCAAGAGGAGGAGTTGAGAGGAGGAGTTCTCCCAGACTACTTGTGCGTTTTGAGTGATTCTAAAGCCATTTGAAAGCTCAGAGAGTCTAGTTTTCAAGGTAGGGCTGCCAGAGAATAAGCACAAAGGAATCGGGCTAAAGATTGAGGAAAAGACAGAAGAGTCGAGCTCTCGGGTAAGTTTGGGCTAGTTTTGATGATTTGAGGATTCTAGCCAAACCAAAGAAGATTTTAAGGTATTCCTAAAACATTTTAGAACATGTTTGTAGAAGAAAATATCTCGAAACAAGGTTTGGAACTATGACTAATCTAAGCTTGAAGTTGAATCTAGAATTTAGGGTTCAAAAGGGAGCCCGAGGAAACCAAGGAACTTCTAGAGAGAAAGATTCCTACCCTACATGGGTGAGTGGTAATTTTTTTTATGTCTTAAGAATATCTTTTAGATTATATGTATATGCTTATATTGTGAATGAGTATGTATGTGATCGGGATGGTCAGGGGGTCAATAGACCTAGTTCCTGAGTCCGGTAGCAGAACCTCACGAGATGGTTAGGGGATCGAGAGGTCTAGTTCTTGATCCTGTGAGAAGAACCTCCCTCGTATGGGATGGTTAGAGGGCCGACAGGCCTAGCTTCTGAGCCCATAAACGGGGATCTATGTGCACATAGGGAACGCTGGAGTGTAAGCGTTTATGATTATTATCAGTTTAACTATCTACCGTGTGTGTAGCTAGAGGTAACTCATTCGAGGCAGAGGTTTGAATGTTAACCTCATAGTTATGATATGCTTGTATTATTATGAGCTGAAATAGAGTCTAGCAGTTGCTTACCACTCACTGAGCTTCTTGAAGCTCATTCTTTTCTTTCATGTTTTTCTTTTCAGGTAGCGAAAGGTGAAGAGTTCCAGGGTGTTGCTAAGGTCAAGATCTGCCACGCCACAACTACACTTTCGATTTTAGAGTTATTGATGTAGACTTTGTAGTTAAGGCTTGGAGTTGTATAAATGTTATATTGTTTGTAATAAAATGAGTTAGTCAAACTGTTGTTGTTGATATCCTTGGCATAAAGTTTTATGAGTGTAAAGAAGTTTCAGATGGGCAGTAGGCATCACAAAAGGGTGGTATCTGCCGTCCGTCATGCCTCCCCTCGGGCTCAAGAGGCGGGCTTGGGGTGGCTTTGCGAACAAAAAGCCAGGGGTTAAGAAGGATGAAAAAAAGTCGTGCACTAGGCGGTTTTGCGAATGGAGCTCATTCGGTGCCCCGAATGGCTATTGGGCCCGATTGTACACGAACTTTCCGATGGGCGAAAACGCGAAAATGGACCCGGGATTAAGAATGATGAAAAAAATTTAAGCGCTAGATGGTTTTATGAATGGAGCTCATTTTGTTCCCCAAATGGCTATCGGCCCTGGCGAGGCTGCCCCGGAGCCTAATTTTTCTGTGTGAATTATGCGGGGGCGGAAATGTGAAAAGTACCCAGGGGTTATGAACGTTGAAAAAAGGTCGTGCGCCAGATGGTTTTGCGAACGGAGCTCATTTGGTGCCCCAAATGGCTATAGGGCTTGGTGGGGCTGCCCCAGGGACCAATTTTTGTGCGTGAACTTTCCGGCGAGCGAAAATGCAAAAGCAGACCCAGGGGCTGAGAACGATGAAAAAAAGGCGTGCGCCAGACGGTTTTGAGAATGGATTACATTTGGTACCCCAAATGTCCATCGGTTCCGACAGGGCTACCTCAGAGCCCAATTTTTGTGCAGGAACTTTCCGGTGGGTGAAAACGTGGAAACGAACACATGGATTAAAAACGATTAAAAAAAGACGTGCACCATATGGTTTTTTGAGTGGAGCTCATTTGGTGCCTCAAATGGCTATTGGGCTCGGTGGGGCTGCCCCAGGGCCTGATTTTTGTGCATGAACTTTCCGACGTGCAAAAACACGAAAATGGACCCATGGGTTAAGAACGATGATAAAAAGCCGTGAGCCAGAGGATTTATCGAGTGGAGCTGATTTCGTGCCCGAAATGGCTATCGAGCCCAAGGGGCTGCCTGGTGGCCCAATTTTTGTGCGTGAACTTTTCGGTGGGTTAAAACGCAAAAATGGACCCCGGGATTAAGAAAGATGAAAAAAAGTCGTGCGCTAGACAGTTTTGCGAATGGAGCTCATTTGGTGCCATAAATGGCTATCGGGTCCAGCGGGGCTTCGTGGGGCCCAATTTTTATGCGCGAACTTTTCGGTCGAGAAAACGGACCCAGGGGTTAAGAATGATGAAAAAAGCCGTGCGCTAGACGATTTTGCGAATGGATCTCATTTGGTGCCCCAAATGGCTATTGGGCCCGGCTAGGCTTCCCCAAGGCCTAATTTTTGTGCTCAAATTTTCCAATGGATGAAAACACGAAAAATGAACCTAGGGGTTAAGAACGATGAAAAAAAAGTTGTGCGCTAGGCGGTGTTATGAACAGAGCTTATTTGGAGCCCCAAATGACTATCGAGCCCGACGGGGCTGCCCTGAGGCCCAATTTTCGAGTGCAAACTTTCCAGTAAGCAAAAACGCGAAAATGGACCTTGGGGTTAAGAACGTTGAAAAAAAGTCGTACGCCAGAAGGTTTTGCAAACGGAGCTCATTTGGTGCCCCAAATGGCTAGCCAAAAAATAGGTGGGGTTGCCTAGGGCCCAATTTTTGTGCGCGAACTTTTTGGCAGGCGAAAATGCGAAAATGGACAAGGGGTTAAGAACGATGAAAAAAGGTCGTTCACCAGAAGGTTTTACGAACGGAGCTCTATCGGGCCTGGCGGGGATGCCCTGGGGCCTAATTTTTTTGCGTGAACTTCCCGACGGGCGAAAACACGAAAATGAACGCAATGGTTAAGAAGAACGTTGAAAGTAAAGTCGTGCGCTAGACGGTATGGCCGAAACGGAGCTCATTCGGTTCCCAAATGGTTATCGGCCCAACAGAGCTCCTAAAGCCCATTTTTTGTGCCCGAACTTTCTGATACAAAAACGTTGAAAACGTCCTA
>NC_052356.1:45338360-45341656 GCF_009727055.1 Benincasa hispida | reverse complement strand
CAAGGCTGCCTCGGGGCCCAATTTTTATGCGGGAACTTTCCGGCGGGGGAAAACGAACCAGGGGTTAAGAACAATAAAAAAAGCTGTGCGCTAGACGGTTTTGCGAACGAAGATCATTTGGTGGCCCAAATGGCTAACGGGCCCGATGGGGCTACCAGGGGACTAAATTTTTGTGTGCGAACTTTCTGGCGAGCAAAACACGAAAAATGAACCTAGGGGTTAAGAACGATGAAAAAAAAGTTGTCACCAGAAGGTTTTACGAACGGAGCTCATTCGGTGCCCCAAATAGCTATCGGGTCTGGCAGGGCTGCCCAGGGGCTCAATTTTTGTGCGCGAACTTTCAGGCAGACGAAAACGCGAAAACGGACCCAGGTGTTAAGAACGATGAAAAAAAATCATGTGCCAGATAGTTTTGTGAACGGAGCTCATCCGGTGCCCCAAATGGCTATCGGGCCTGGCGGGGATGCCCTGGGGCCTAATTTTTTTGCGTGAACTTCCCGACGGGCGAAAACACGAAAATGAACGCAATGGTTAAGAACGTTGAAATAAAGTCGTGCGCTAGACGGTATTGCGAACGGAGCTCATTCGGTTCCCCAAATGGTTATCGGGCCCAACAAGGTGCCCCGTGGCCCAATTTTTGTGCACGAACTTTCCGGCAGGCGAAAATGCGAAAATGGACCAAGGGGTTAAGAACGATGAAAAAAAGCCGTGCGCTAGAAGATTTTGCGAACGGAGCTCATTTGGTGTCGCATCGGGACCGGCGGGGCTGTCTAGAGCCCAATTTTTGTGTGCGAACTTTCCGGCGAACGAAAACGCAAAAATAGACTTAGGGGTTAAGAACGATGAAAAAAGGCCGTGCGTCAGATGATTTTGCGAACGGAGCTCATTCGGTGCCCCAAATGGCTATCGGGCCCGACGCCCAGGCCCAAATTTTTTGCGCAAACTTTCCTGTGAGCGAAAACACGAAAACGAACCTAAGGGTTAAGAACGATCAAATAAAGCCGTGTGCTAGATGATTTTACGAACGAAGCTTATTCGGTGCCCCAAATGGCTATCCGACTGGGGCTTCACTGAGGCCTATTTTTTGTGCGTGAACTTTCCAGCGGGCAAAAACGCGAAAACAGACCCAGCGGTTAAGAACGATGAAAAATGTCGTGCGCTAGAAAGTTTTTCGAACGAAGCTCATTTCGTGCCCCAAATGGTTATCGAGCTCCGTGGGTTGCCTCGGGTGCCCAATTTTTGTGCGAGAACTTTCGGCAGTCGAAAACGGCGAAAACAGACCCAGCGGTTAAGAACGATGAAAAAAAGCCGTGCCCAGACGGTTTTGCGAACGGAGCTCATTCGGTGTCCCAAATGGTTATCGGGCCTGGCGGGGCTACTCTGAGGCTCAATTTTTGTGCACGAACTTTCCTGCGGAGGAAACTGCGAAAACGGACCCAGGGGTTAAGAACGATAAAAAAAGCCGTGTGCCAGACGGTTTTGCGAACAGAGCTCATGTGGTGCCCCGAATAGTTATCGAGCTCCGTGGGTTGCCTCGGGACCAAATTTTTGTGGGCGAACTTTTCGGCAGTCGAAAGCACGAAACGAACCTTGGGCATAGGAATGATGAATAAAAGCCATGCAGCAGACGATTTTGCGAACGGAGCTCATTTGGTGCCTGAAATGGCTATCGGGCCCACCCGTGCTGCCCCGGTGCCCAATTTTTGTGTGCAAACTTTCTAGCGGGCGAAAACGTGAAAATGGACCTAGGGTTTAAAAACGATGAAAAAAACCTGTGCGCCAGATGATTTTTTGATCGGATCTCATTTGGTGCCCTAGAAGGCTATCAGAACTAGCAGCTCTGCCAAGGGCCCAATTTTTGTGTGCGAACTTTTCTGCGGGCGAAAACGGACCCAGGGGTTAAGAACATTGAAAAAAAGTCGTGTGCTAGACGGTTTGCTAACGGAGATCATTTGCTGCCTTAAATGGCTATCAGCCTTGTTGGAGCTTCCCTGGAACCCAATTTTTGTGTGCGAACTTTCCGGCGAGTGAAAATGTGAAAATGGACCCAGGGGTTAAGAACGAGAAAAAAGCCATGAGCTAAACGGTTTTGCGAACGGAGCTCATTTGGTGCCCTAAATAGTTATCTGGCTTGGCGGGACTGCCCCAGGACCCAATTTTTTTGTGCGTGAACTTTTTGGCGGGCGAAAATGTGAAATCGGACCCAAGGGTTAAGAAGGATGAAAAAAATCCGTGCCCAGAAGGTTTCGTGAACAGAGGTCATTTGTTGCCCCAAATGGCTATCGGGTTTGGCGAGGTTTCCCGGTGGCCCAATTTTTTTAGTGTACTTTTCGCCAGGCGAAAATTTGAAAACCCAACGGTTCAGAACGATGAGAAAAATCCGTGCGCCAGAAAGTTTTGGGAACAGAGCTTAGTGTTGTCCCCTAACGGCTATCGGGCCTGGCGCAGATGTCTCGAGGCCCAATTTTTGTGCATGAACTTTCTGCCAGGAAAAATTTTGAAAACGGAAAAACGGGTTCAGACTGATGACTAAAATTTGGGCGGTATACGATTTTGGGAATGGAGCTCATTTGGTGGGCCAAACGTCTCCTGGGCCCTAGTTATTTTGTGTGAACTTTTCGTCGGGCGAAAATTTGAAAACCGACCCAGGGGTACAGAACGATGAGAAAAGATCGTGTGCCAAATGGTTTTGGGAACAGAGCTTATTTGGTATCCCAAATAGGTATCGATCCCTGCGGGGGTGCCTCGGGGCATAATTTTTGTGGGCAAAAATTTGAAAATGGACTAAGGGGTTCAAAACGATGAGAGACAGCCATGCGCTAGACGGTTTTGAAAACAGAGTTGATTTGATGCCCTAAACGACTATCGGACTCGGGGGAAGGAGGGGTGCCTTAAGGCCCCATTTTTGTGTTCGAATTTTTTGTCGTGTGAAAATTTGAAAACGGACTCAAAGGTTCAGAATAATGAGAAAAATTCATGTGCCAAGTGGCTTTGGGAACGGAGCTCATTTGTGCCCAAAACGTCTGCCAAGCCCGGCAGGGGTGTCTCGAGGCCCAATTTTTGTGCATGAACGTTAGGCCGCCCGAAAATTTGAAAAGGGACCCAAGGGTCTAGAACGATGAGAAAAAGCCATGCGCCAGATGATTTTGGAAACAGAGCTCATTTGGTGCCCCAACTAGCTCTCGGGCCCGATAGGGTGCCTCAATTCCTAATTTTTGTGTGTGAACTTTCTGTCGTGCGAAAATTTGAAAACGGACCTAGGGGTTCAAAACGATGAGAAAAAGCCGTGCACCAGA
>NC_052356.1:45317015-45337770 GCF_009727055.1 Benincasa hispida | reverse complement strand
AGTTCGCGTACATTAATTGGGTGCTCGGTGGCAGCTCGCCAGGCCAGGAGCCATATTGGGGAACCAAATAAGCTCCATTCCCAAAACCATCTGTCGCACGGCTTTTTCTCTCATTCTAAAACCACATGGGTTTTGTTTTCCAAATTTTCGTTCAGCGGAAAGTTCACGCACAATATTTGGGGCTCAGGGCAAGCCCGCTAGGCCCGGGAGACGTTTGGGGCACCAAATGAGCTTTGTTCCCAAAACCGTCTGACGCACGACTTTTTCTCATCAAATCTGAACCCATGGGTCCATTTAGAATTTTCGCCCAGTGGAAAGTTCAAGCAAAAAATTGGGGCCCCAAGAACCGTTTGGGGCACCAAAATAAGCTCCATTCCCAAAAACTGTATGGCAACGGCTTTTTCTCATCATTCATAACCCTTGGGTCTGATTTCAATTTTTGCCTGAACAAAAAGTTCACGCACAAAAATTGGGTGTCGAGGTACCTTTGCCGGGCCAAGAGCCATTTTGGGGCACAAAATGAGCTCTATTCTAAAAAATCGTCTGGCAGATGGCTTTTTCTCATCGTTCTTAACCCCTTGGTTCATTTTGTAATTTTTCACCCACGAAAAGTTCACGCATAAAATTGGGCCCTCGGGCACTCACGTCGGGCCCAATAGCTGTCTAGGGTACCAAATGAGCTCCGTTCCGAAAATCGTCTGGCTCACAGCTTTTTCTCATTGTTCTGTACCCCTGGATCCATTTTCCAAATTTATTCCTTGCGAAAAAGTTCGGGTGAGTAAACTGGGGTCCTGGGGTGGTGCTGTGAGTCCGTATTGGGCCACCAAATGAGGCCTTTGTTTCCCGATAAATCTGTGGCGCTCGGCTTTTTTTTCATTCGCTCTGAACACTCAAGGTCCGTGTTTCAAATTTCCAGCCGGCGAAAAAGTTCGCTTCCGCCGGCGAAAATTGAAAAACGAATCCAGGGGTTCAGCTTGATGAGAAAAATCCGTGTGCCAGACGGTTTTTTGAACGAAGGTCATTTGGTGCCCCAACGATTTTTGGGCCTGTGGGGGTGCCCGGGTCCTAGTATTTGTGCGCGAACTTTTCGTCGGGCAAAAATTGGAAAATGGACCGAGGGGTTAAGAATGATGAGAAAAAGTCGTGCGCCAGAGGGTTTTAAGAACAGAGCTCATTTGGTGCCCTAAAAGGCTCTTGGGCCCGGCGGGGTTGCCCCGGGCCCAATTTTTGTGCCTGAACTTTTCGTTGGGCGAAAATTTGAAAACAGACCCAGGGGTTCAAAACGATGGGAAAAAGTCGTCATTAGACGATTTTGGGAACGGAGCTCATTTGGTGCCACAAACAGCTTCCGGGCCCGGCGAGGGTGAAGGATCTGTTACCTAAGAGTTCCTTGAGCACGTTCGGACTACTCGATCTCACTATGATCGAAATACATATAATACATTCAAACATACAGTTATGCAAACAAACAGTAAATTGAAGGCATGCTTTGAACAACAATACAAGGGAATGAGTGCCATACCAGTTGAAGACAGTCTTCAAACTTCGGTACTCAACGCAGCGAAACCTCCACGCGATCTACCAATGCCTAACAGCAGAATCAACAACAGCAGCATGAACAACCGCACGAACACGAATGCCACAGGGACGACACCACCAGAAAAGAGCCCTTGGTATTCACGAAGTGAGATCCCAAAGCGTGGTCTTTGGTGAATTTGGTAGTGGAAGGAGGAAGCATGGATCGTGTAGGCGATAAGTAAGTGGGAGGGAAAAAGGCAGTATTGCATAGCACACTGCTTATCGTTTAGGAGACACTATACGATCGTGTAGGTTTTATTGAACGATCGTTTAGAAAATGGTATACGATTGTTTAGTAAATTCGGCACACACTATGATTGTTTAGAGAAGCTATGTGATCGTGTAGGGACTAGGGTGCGATCGTTTAGGCGCGAGGTGGGCGATTGTTTAGGCACGAGGTGACTATCGTATAGGCTCTCGATTTTCTTAAGCGATCGTTTTCCTTTCACCGATGCACGCTCTCTAATTTCTTTTGGACGATCGATTGAACTCTTCAAAAAATGCAAACAATTTTCATTTTAATTTAGCAGTTACAATAACCGACTCATTCCCACTAACCCATGTCCAAACGTGATTTTTGGATTAATTATCATATAAGTAACTAATTAATTAATAATAAATATAATCATATTATATTTTTATTCTATAGTTTGATATCACATATCTGCTATAGTATTTTCTCCTCTACTTGATATAAATCATATTTATATCTAATTTCCTCCAAAATAATGTATCTCATACATTTAGCTAATTATATCATATATAATTAACTAGTCCAATTATATCATATATAATCGAACTCCCTCTTGTCAATTTGAACATTTCAAATTAACCCAAACACTGGTTTTCAACTTTATCCAAGCTACCCAGGGGACCTAATGGACCTGTGGCTCGAAGCTCCAACAGTCCATGAATAGTTGACTAAACTCTTTAGCTATGAGATCTACCATCCGTTAACTGTCAGACATTCCACTAAACACTAACAGCTGAACTCTTCTTACCACAAATATGTTTTTGTATCCATCAGATATAACCAATCATGAGTATGATGACGCTTCAAAGATGCTCGTAAGTACAGTTGGGCCAAATTACCGTTTGCCTCTGTAGTTACATCTCACTCCTTAAGTACCACTAATTCCTCTAATGAACAATACAACATAGTCCAACTATGTGTGAACACCTCTCGGACCAAGAGAAGGTGTGTGGCGCCACATCGTTCAAGCTCTGGAATCAGCCCTTAAGGGACCTATCTGTCTACTTACCTCTACCTTGGGGAAGGAGTGAAATCCATCTTGTGTAGCTGAGTTCCTAGATCCTAAATCAGACGAATCCCCAAAATGGTAGGTTTTAATCGATGACTTGGCCACTCACACCCATACAAATCAAAGAACCGCCCTCAATGGCAGGAGTTCCCAACTCACTAAGGATTAAGGTCATGTTACCTATGGTCATCCTAGTGAAGTAAAGTCTCTGTCATGAACGGTGTTATATAACGAGACATTAACACTTCGTGGTCAGGCCTTATACAAACTCTTTGTATAGGACGCCCCTGCTCACATGTCCCCAACACGAATGATTAGGATCAAACCATCTGTGATAAGTCACAACACTTGTGATCATTGCACAAAGCGGGCCGCATCTGTAGCGTTACCATGATAAAGTTTCCCTTCTATATCCATATACTATAGACCATTTTAGTTATCATTCAAGATATGATCCACTTGTATGTCACCACATACATGCTTGAGTCACATACAGATAACTAGGGATTTTATGTTTATTGGTTTGTGGTAAAGCAAATAAAACAAGTAACTGAGCAAAAATACAAGATGTGAAGTAAATATCATATATTAAGAACACAAGCGTCCGTACAAACTATTTACAAAATACAGGACACGAGACTTTAGGGCATCAACCCTAACAGAGGGTCCTTGTGTCCAAATTTTTTGTGCGCGAACTTTTAGCCGGGCGAAAATTAAAAAACGGACCCAGGGGTTCAAAACGATGTGAAAAAGCCGTTCTCTAACGATTTTCTAGAACATAGCTCATTTGGTGCCCAAATGGCTCTTTGGACCGCCGGGGGTGCCCCGGGGCCAAATTTTTGTGCGCGAAATTTCTGCCTTGCAAAAATTTAAAAATAGACCTATTGATTCAAAACGATGACAAAAAGCCGTGCACCAGATGGTTTTGGGAACGAAGCTCATTGGGTGTCCCAAATAGCTCCCAGCCCCGCGGAGCTGCCCCGAGCCCTAATTATCGTGCGTGAACTTTTTGCTGGGCAAAAATTTCAAAACGGACCCATCGGTTCAGAACGATGAGAAAAAGTCGTGCGCCAGATGATTTTGGGAACAGAGCTCATTCGGTGCCCTAAACGGCTCTCGGACTCGACAGGGGTCATTGAGGCCAAATTTTTGTGCACAAGCTTTCTGCCAGGTGAAACTTTGAAAACAGATCCAGGGTTTCAGAACGATGAGAAAAAGTCGGGCACCATATGGTTTTTGGAACAGAGCTCAAGGAAATCGAATATACTAGCAGTTGATGATTCAGACTATGTTTTTACAGATGAATGTCCTCTTCAACCAATTCTGCTACTTACCAGAAAACACAACAAATTAAATATGATTTACTTGTCACTGAGACGTACTTAGTGGAAAATGATAAGTTAACCTGGATAATGGATTCAGAAGCCACTAATCATATCTGTACTTTTGTTCAACTAATTCCTGGAGACAACTTACAGAAGGCGAAGCAACCTTTAAGGTAGGGACAGAGGTTGTTTTGGCTAAAGCAGTGGGAGATATAAAGTTATTTATTGGAGATAGACACATTTTACTTGAAAATGTTTATTACATGTCTTTTATGAAAAGAAATTTAATTTCTATCTCATGTTTGCTAGAACAAAATTACAAAATTTCTTTTGAATATAATGAAATGTTCAATATCTCAAAAGGTATATAGTATGTTATACAAATCTAGAGAATAACTTATATGTGTTAAAACCAACTGAGGTAAAAGCCATTTTGAATATAGAGATGTTTAAAACAGTTGAAACTCATCATGAGAAAAGGAAAATTTCTCCAAATGCGTACCTTTAGCACCTAAGACTAGGTCACATTAATCTCAATAGGATTGGGTGATTCGTTAAGAGTGGACTTCTAAACCAGTTAGAAGGTAGCTCTTTACCACCATGTGAATCTTGTCTTAAGGGTAAGATGACCAAAAGATCTTTTACTGGGAAAGGTCTTAGAGCCAAAGAACCCTTAGAGCTGGTACATTTAGACCTTTGTGGTCCGATGTTAACTCTAAAAAAGAGCTAAGTTTATGATCTTAACTTTCCTATATTAAGGTAATCTTTATGCTTTATTTTTCTTATTTTGTAGGAGAATTGACCCAATGGAGCAAGTAAGTTGCAAGGATGAAGAATAAAACCAAAAGAGAGGGGAAATTGGGAGTTAAACGCACCATATCATGCTTAGATGCCAAAGGATAACTTTGCCCTGTTCTAGCATTGCAACACTCTTCACAAGCCTTAGTCTAGTGCTCATTCGACATTGAAAGGCAATAGCATCAAGTGCAACGCTGCCCCAAGCATCACGATGCTCCGAAATTGGGTATCGCCAGCGTTCCAATGAATCTCTTACTAGTCAACAAGAAGAGTCACGTCATAAGTTTTGCATTGAGGACCCCAAATCCTACCCAAATTAATTACACCACGACTGAGAAAGAATTTCTGGCTATCGACTTCGCTTTAGATAAATTCTGATCTAACATTCTTGGTTTTCCTGTTACTATCGTTACTGATCACTCTATTCTCAGGTACCCGATGACCAAGAAGGAGTCAAAGCCCCGATTTGTGCGTTGGATGCTCCTCCTTCAGGAATTCAATTTGACTATAAAGGACGGGAAGGGAGTAGAAAACTTAGTAGCTGACCATTTAAGTAGAATAGTACAAGAAGAGGACCTTGTGCCTGTACGAGGGGATTTTTAAGACGACTTCTTATTCCAGATAAGCACACCCACTCCATGGTATGCTGAATGGTAAATTTTCTGGTTACTGGTAAGTTTCTTTACGATATGCCTAGTTCTAAGAATGCCAAATTAAATAGTGATTCAAAGTATTTTATTTGGGATCCACCATACCTTTGGAAGATTTGTTCTAACCAAATCATTAAGAGGTATGTCTTAGATGAAGAGTTCAAGTTTGTGCTTGCATTTTGTCATGAGATGGCCTGTGGTGGGCATTTTACTCTTAGGAGAACTGCTAGGAAAGTTTTGGATAGTGGGTTGATTTGGAATTCTCTGTTTTTTGACTGTTTTGCATTTTGTAAGTCTTGTGAGAGATGTCAGAGATAAGGATCTTTTTCTAGAAGGAATGAGATGCCATTAAATTCTATCTTGGTGTGTGAAATTTTTTATGTGTGGGGTAAGGATTTCATGGGCCTCTTTTCTTCTTCATATGGCTTCTTATATATTCTTTTGGCAGTTGATTATATTTCAAAGTGGGTTGAGGCAATCCCCACTAGGACTAATAATGTTGTCCTGGTTTCACGTTTCTTAAGAGCTAACATCTTTTCTAGGTTTGGCATATCTCGAGTTATAATTAGTGACCAGGATACACATTTTTGCAATCAGACCATCGAGGCATTCATGAGGAAGTATGTAGTTCACCATCGGGTTGCCACTTCATATCACCCTCAAACAAATGGACAAGCTGAATTATCGAATCGCGAGGTTAAAAGTATCCTGGAAAATACTGTCAATCCAACTAGAAAAGGTCAGAGTACGCGCCTTGACGATGCTCTTTAGTTCTACAAGACTACATTTAAAACTCCCATTGGAACAACGCCCTTTCAGCTTGTCTATAGCAAAGCGTGTCATCTACCGATTGAAATTAAGCATAGAGCAGATTGGGCTGTTAAGGTTTGTAATATGAAATTAGCCTAAGCTGGTGAGGAGAGATTATTGGCAGGAATTAGAGGAACTATGCTTGGAAGCCTATGAGAACTCAAGAATGTACAAGGAAAAGTCAAAATGAATACATGATAAGGGTCTCTCGAGGAAGGAATTTGGAGTCAGACAGAAAGTGTTTCTCTTCAATCCAAGGCTATCACTTATGCCCGAAAAACTAAAATCTAAATGGCTTGGTCCCTTTGAGGTTATTAACTTGTTTCCTTACGGTGCAGTGGAGATTAGGAGTCCGGAGAAGGGGAAGGAGTTCAAAGTGAACGGGCACAACCTTATAATTTTCAATGAAGGAGACGTCAACGTATATTGTTCAAGACTCATGTTGACTCCACCTTCTATCACTTGAGCATGTATCACTAGGCATCAAGCAAAAGACGTTAAATGTTGTGCTACCTGGAGGCAACCAGGAGTTTGAATTTCTTTTTCTTTTAGTTTCTTTTCTCTTCTTTCTTTGTTTTGTTTTGTTTCTTTTATTTTCCTTTTAATTAAAATAGGCTGACTTCATTTACTTTTCTTCCTAGGAGAATAACAATTATGGCTCTTGAAGGAATGTTTTCAAATGTCCATGCTTGTGCCAAAAAATCCAGGGGAGTTTTTCTGTTCTATCTTGCCCTTTTTCTTTTTGTCCTTAGCGGGACTTAAAACCTGAATATACATTAAGGACAATGCATAGCTTTAAAGTTGAGGGTGGGCAAAGCATGCTTCGTGTGATTTGAGTAAAAATCTAAAATTTCTATCATGATGAATGCTTGATTTTTTTTTTTTTTTTTTTGCTTTGTTTATCGTTTCCTTTCAATGGCAATTTTTTTTTAGTCAGATACTAAGCGATAAAGCTTGCTGACCTAAACGATTGTCTAATGCGCGCATTCATTAAACGATACGCAAGCGTCCCATCGTCTACACGACCTGATATTCTACGATCGCATACCCGATCGTCAATACAATGTGATCAACCCTTGATTGCATATCCCATCATTTAACCGATGCGATCAACAGCAATTGCGTACCCCATCGTCTGTACAATGCGAACAACAGCGATCGCGTACTTCATCAATTGCACGATATGATCAACCTTGATCGTCCCCTTCCTCGAAGAACTACAACGCTTTCTCCGATCTTCTTCTTCGAATGACTCAAAACTTCAAACAGACTTTGAATACAGACTCGATAACGATTATTAATGCCCAAAAAACACAGGGCCTTTACAAACAACCACAAATGTAAAAGAATTAAATCAAACCAAGGCTACCATCCACAAAAACATCCATTAATCCGCACATCCACAGCAATTTGACAATTAAACAATGTAGATATGTACCCACCAAGAACATAAATGTTGTTTCGTTGCAACATATGAAATCGGAGTAACAGAACCTGGCTCTGATACCAATTGAAGGATCTCTTACCGAAGAGTTCCATGAGTGCGTTCGGATCACTCCAATTTCACAGTGACTAAAATACATCAAATACGTTCAAACGTATATGTATGCAAAAAAATAGTACTTATCGGCATGCTTTGAACAAGAAATTACAAGGGAGAGAGTTGCCATAACAGTTGAAAACGGTCTTCAAACTTCGGGACTCAACGCAGCAGAAACCTCTACCCGATCTACCAACGCCTAATAGATGCATCGACTGCAGCAGCACGAACAACCGCAAACTCACGAATACAACGGGGATGACACCACCAGAAAAGAGGCCCAGGTATTCTTAGAGTGAGAACCCAAAGCGTGGTCTTTGGTAAGTTTCGTAGAGGAAGAAGGAAGTATAAATCGTATAAGCGATAAGCAAGTGAGAGAGAAAAAGACGCTATCGTATAGCAAGATGCTTATCATTTAGGAGAAAGTACCAATCATGTAGATTTTACTGAACGATCATTTAGAAAACAGAAGGCGATTGTTTAGCAAACACGACACACTATACAATCGCTTAGGAAAGCCAACTTATCGTTTAGGACTTAGTGTATGATCGTTTAGGCGCAGAGCGACTATCATAAAGGTTCTCGAGATTAAGCGATAGATTACGATTTTAGACCAACGCGCTCTTCGGTCTTTTTTCGGACCATTGATTCAAAATCAAACAAATTTCATTTTAATTGATCAGTTACAATAACCGACGCAGTTCCCACTAACGCACATCCAAACGTGATTTTGGGTTAATCATCATATAATTAACCAATTAAAATATTAATAAATATAATCATATTATATTTTTAACCTATAGTTTGACATCACATATCTACTATAGTAATTTCTCCTCTACTTGATATAAATCATATTTATATCTAATTTCCTCCAAAATAATGTATCTCATACATTTAGCCAATTATATCCTATATAATTAACCAGTCCAATTATATCATATCTAATCGAACTTCCTCTTGTCAATTTGAACATTTCAAATTAACCCAAAAACTGATTCTCGACTTTATCTAAGCTACCTAGAGGACCTAATGGACCTGTGGCTCAAGCTTCCACGGTCCGTGAATAGCTTATTAAACTCTTTAGCCATGAGATCCACCATCCGTTAACTGTCAAGTATTCCACTAAACATCAACAGCTGAACTCTTTTTACCACAGATATATTTTTGTATCCATCGAATATAACCAATCATGAGTACGTTGACCCTTCATAGATGCTCGTAAGTACAGCTGGGCCAAATTACCATTTTTCCCCTGTAGTTACATCTCACTCCTTAAGTACCACCGATTCCTCTAATGAACAATACAACATAGTCCAACTATGTGTGAACACCTCTCAGGCTAAGAGAAAGTGTGTGACGCCACATCATTCAAGTCCAAGAATCAGCCCTTAAGGGAGCTATCTATCTACTTACCCCTGCCGCGGGTAAGAAGTGAATTCCATCTTGTGTAGCTAAGTTCTCAGCTCCCAAATCAGATGAATCCCTAAAATGGTAGGTTTCAATTGACGACCTAACCACTCGCACTTATACAAATCAAAGGACCGCCCTCAATGACAGGAGTTCCCAACTCACTCAGGATTGAGGTCATGCTACCTATGGTCATCCTAGTGAAGTGAAGTCTCTGTCATGAATGGTGTTATATAACAAGACGTTAACACTTTGTGGTCAGGTCTTATACAAACTCTTTGTATAGGATGCCCCCGCTCGTATGTCCCCAACACGAATGATGACGATCAGACCATCTGTGACAAGTCACAACACTTATGATCATTCCATATAGTGGGCCGCATCCATAGCGTTACCAGGATAAGGTTTACCTCCTATATCCATATACTACAGACCATTTTAGTTATCATTCAAAACATAATCCACTTGTATGTCACCACATACACGCTTGAGTCACATACAAATAACCAGGGATTTTATGTTTATTGGTTTGTGGTAATGCAAATAAAACAAGCAATTGAGTAAAATACAACATGTGAAGTAAATATCATATATTATACAACACAAGCATTCGTACAAACTGTTTACAAAATCTACAGGGCACGAGACTTTAGGGCATTAACCCCAACAGTGTTGTGGCTTGCTACAGATGGTCTAATCCTGATCATTATGTGGAGACATGTGAGTGGGGGTGTCCTATACAAAGGAGTTTGTATAAAACCAGACCACGAAGTATTATAGTCTCGTTATATAACGCCATTCATGACAAAGACTTCACTTCACTAGGATGACCATAGGTAACATGACCTTAATCCTGAGTGAGTGTAAAACTCCTGCCTTTGAAGGCAATCCTTTGATTTGCATGTGCGGGAGTGGCCAGATCGCCGACTCAAACCTACCACTTTGGGGATTCGTCTGATTTGAGAGTTGAGAACTCAGCTACACAAGATGGAATTCACTCCTTCCCCGAAGCAGGATTAAGTAGATAGATTACTCCCTTAAGGGTTGATCTCGGGGCTTAAACGATGTGGTGTCATACACCTTCTCATGGCCCGAGAGGTGTCTACACATAGTAGAATTATGTTGTATTGTTCATTAGAGGGATCAGTGGTACTTAACGAGTTAGATGTAACTACAGGGGAAAAACAGTAAATTGGCCCATATGTATTTACAAGCATCTATGAAGGGTTATCATATTATTGATTGGTTATATCCAATGGATACATAAATATATCTGTGGTGAGAAGAGTGCAACTGTCGCTCTTTAGTGGAATGCCTGGCAGTTAACGGATAGTGGATCTCGTGGCTAAAGAGTTTAGTTACCTATTCACATACCGTTGGAGCTTCGAGCCATAGGTCCATAAGGTCCCCTTGGTAGCTCAATGGATTCAAGTTGAGAATCAATTTTTGGGTCAGTTTGAAGTGTTCAAATTGACAAAAGGGAGTTCGATTATATATGATATCATTGAACTAGTTAATTATATATGATATGATTGACATTATATATGAGATACATTATTTGGAGGAAAATGGATATAAATATGATTTATATCTAGTGGAGGAGAGAAGACTATGGTTCATATGTTGCATTTGATGTGATATTAAACTATAGGTTAATGAATATAATATGATAATATTTATTATTTATTTTTGGATAATTATAGGATAATTGTGCCGGCATCTTCTCCATAACCGTGTGATAGTGGGAGGTGGCATTCAGTTTTTGTAACTGAAGGATAAAATGAAAATCGTTTTCATTTTGCAAAGAGATCATTCATTCGTTCACATTTGGTGTATATTGTCTATCGCATAGCAAACTGAGAGACTACACGATAGCTCAACCTTTCTAAACGATCATATACACACGTGCAATGTACTAAATGATAACATAGGATTTGCTAAACGATCGTCTAGCTTTTTCCAAAACGATCACACGCTCGAGCGTTTACTAAATGATCGTCTATACGATCGTGTCCTTTTTACTAAACGATTGTGTACCTCTTTCTAAACGATCAAGCATCGTCTATACGATAGACACCTGCCTTCTCCCACTTGCTTGGTCATGGTATACGATTTCCTCTTCTTCCTTCCTTCTGCCAAATCCAACAAAGCCCACACCTCCTGGATTCTCACATCGAGAATACCGACGGTTCTAAGTGGTGGTGTCCCCCTGCTACTGTGTTCGTGTGGAGTCCATTCGTGGGTAGAAGACCGTGACTTGGTGGACAATTGCTTTGATATTCTCAGCGAGAGCGAGAGGAGCAGTCCTTGTGTGAGAACGAGTTTTCTGTGAAGAAGGTTTCTTCAACTGGTACGTACTTCGTTCTCTTTGTCTTTTAAGTTTAAAAGCATGCCTATAATTTGTTGTTAAATGAATATCTATTCTGTTTAATTGTGAATGCATTATTTCTTTCACAATGAGTTTAGAACGATCTGGCTTCTGCTAAGAGGTACTCTTTGATAAGAGTTCCTTCACTGGGACTCAGTGGTACTTAAGAAATTAGATGTAACTGCAAGGGCATAATGGTTATTAGGCCAGCTGTACTTACGAGCGATCTGTGAAGGGTTATCGCATTATTGATTGGTTCATATGGAAACATAATATATCTGTAGTAAGGAGAGTGCAGTTGTCAGTCTTTAGTGGAGTGTCTGGCAGTTAACAGATAATGGATCCCATGACTAAAGAGTTCAGTTAGTTATTCATGTACTGTTGAAGCTTCAAGCTACAGGTCCATAAGGTTCTCTTGATAGCTCAATGAATTCAAGTTGAGAATCAGTTCTTGGTGTTGATTTGAAATATACAAATTGACAAGAGGAAATTGGATTATATATGGTATATCGGTGTAATGTATGAGATACATCAAGTGGAAGATTAATCTAAATGAGATTTACATTAAGTACCATGAAATAGAAAAAGAACTATGGTTTATATGTTTCATGAGATGAAATATTAAAACTATAGGTTATAAATATAATATGGTAAGTAGGTTATCATATATATTTATAATAATATNGAGATGAAATATTAAAACTATAGGTTATAAATATAATATGGTAAGTAGGTTATCATATATATTTATAATAATATTAATTATTGGATAATTATATCTTTTTCTCTAATAACCAATTGAGTGGGAGGTTATTGGTGGTTTCATGGTAATCATGAGATAAAAGGAAAAATGGTTTCCTAACTTTCGTAGATTTGAGATTTTCCATTCTTGGAAAGATTCACAAAATCGTTGTAAAGTGAATAGAATTCACTAAACGATAGCTGAAGAAAGAGTAAACAATCGTGGAGTGACACTATACGATAGTTCACTCAGTTGGTCATTAGTTAAACGATCGTGGAGCTTCTTTAAACGATTGGGCATTCGTCTATACGATAGATTCTTGTCATCTCCCACTTATTCAATGTTTACACGATTGTTATTCCTCCGATCTTTTCCTCTAACCAAGTCCACATAGAGACCACACTTCTGGATTTTCATACCGAGAATACCAAGGTAGCCATTGTGGTGGTGTCTTACTCGAGATGTTGGAGGCCGTTCGTTGTGTTCACGGTGTTCGTGTGGTGGTTGCTGATTGATCGTGTTGTGTTACGGTCGCTGTGTTTGAGCATTCGTGTATTGCAGTCTTGGAGATTGAACGAGCGTTTGTGATCAAGGGAGTTTGAAGATGAGTCTTCGAAGGTATGTTTATTCTTTCCCTTGATTATCTGGTAAAGCATGCTATAATTTCGTATTGTGCATAACCTGTAAGTTTCTTTTTCTTGATTGTAATTGTGCATGTTCAAATACGAATGGAATTTGGAACGATCATTCCGTTGCTCATGGAAATCCTCATGTCTGATTTCCTTCAATTGGTATTAGAGCCAGGTTTTTCTGATATTCCAAATTTCACTTCAACTTTGAACTTCTTTTAAAATCCTGGTGGGTTTTCTACATTGCGTTTAATTGTTAAATGCATTTGTGGATGACATTGATGAATGTTTGTGGGTTTAATTGCCTCTATTTAAAGCTTTCTTTCAATTACAAAGTGTTAATTTATGAGGGCCCCTGTGTTTTTGGGCATAATTAACATGTAATCGAGTTTGCAATTCAAAGACTTTGAGTATGTCAAGTCATTCGTGATGAAGTTTCGAAGCATCGAGATGCAATTCTCAGTGAAGAAGAAGACCAAGAGTTGTTTGTATCGTGTAGCCTTAGGTAAACGATCGTTGGGATTTAGCTAAACGATCGTGTAGATTTTTCTATGCGATCATATAGTATTTACTAAACGATCTAAACGATGGGGTAAAGTGTTTGCTCTATTGCGTAGCATTGGTTGCCCGAGCACGTAGATGTTGGAGGTAAACAATCAAGTAGGAGCATGTGATGCTCATCGTTTAATAAAAGATGTGCACACTAAACGATCGTGTAGTTAGCATGCCTGATCGCATAGTTATTGACTACACGATCACGTGGTATACGATATTTAGGCACTCACACAGTGATCTTTTAGATGATTATGCTTCACCGCATCATTGTTGATTAGACGATCGTTTAAGATTTGCGTTGTTTGTTGCGCGCTGCACGATCGCATACCTCATGCTTCATTGCATAGTAAAAAGTACATGACCATTGCTAAATGATCGTTTAGCTCTGGAAGCATAGGTAAATGATTAAGTAAAGTGTTTTCTCTTTTGTGTAGACGATCATGAGGTAGTACACAATCAGTGGAGATGCAGACTTCGACCAGACGATTGAAGACCTGGTTCGCCTGTTTGAACCAGAGACTCTTTGCTTTTGTAATAGTTAGCTATTGTTTTGAGGATTTGAGGCATATTATCCTGGTTCATCAACATTTGTTTAATATACATGAGATGTATGTGGTTTATATGGCATAGTGTATGACACATAGATTGAAACCCATCTTAGGTGGTGCAATTATTCATGCATCATGTATTATAAGTGTTATAATATCGTATGATGAAATTACAAGAGGGCATGTACATGCATCATGAAATATAAGAGTTATATTTATGCATGCAGTAAGCATTTTCATGCATCATCTTTATATTATAAGCATTATAGTATAAGGGTGAATGGAAGCATGTTTGCTTGGTTCGTTGCTGGTTTGTATAAGTGTTATATAAAAAGTAGCAATGAATGAACAATGCATGGAGAATGACACTTAAGCTTTTTATAAGCATTATGAATGCCTTGTATGTGTTTACTTTGCGTTGTGAATGGTTTTGGTTGTTTCTGCTATAATCGTTATAATAGAAATTAGAAGTAAATTCGATAAGAAAAAGTTGCATGCGGACTTAGGCAAACTCTTGTTTTAAAAGGGTTTTAAAATTGGATTGAGATAGACCTAAGTTCATTCTAATGGGATTAGCAGCCTAGGTTTTAATCTTTTTAAATCAGTTTAATAGGATTAAATTGATTTGCATAAAATATTAAAATTGTATTAAATCTATCTATAAGGGACCTGGCGGATTATGTCTAGGCTGGGGTACTTAAGCTGGCGAAAATGGATCACCCCTTCCTGGGAACCTACCTAGAAAGATGAATTAGATAGATTTTCTACAAGCATGTGACAGTTGGTTTAAGACTTCTAGAGTTTAATAAACGATGATCAAAAGTTGTTTAACTATCCAAGGTAAAAGTTACTCTTGAGCAAACCTAAAAAGTCACTTAGTTAAAATTCTTTGTCATGTTTTTTCTTAGTAAAACTAAACCCTAGGTTATAAAATACTCAGTGGGAGGAACAGATGTATCTGATATGTCAATGATTCCACTCACGTTTCTCCCTGAATGTTCATACCGTGAGATTCATGCTTGGCCTCGTGGAGCCTTGGGAGCATCCACCTTTGAATGGTGTTTGCATGAGTCAATACCAAGGTAGACGGAGAGAGTGTTTATAGTAAGTGAGTGAAGGATGTGTGTCAACACATCCTATGGTCTCTGTCATTGGTTCGCACTGTAAGATCATTCTGTAATCCCTCATGGAGCCCTGAGAGTGTCCTCCTTCGAATGAGTTTTGTATAGTTGGTCAATATCAAGGTGAACTCCAGAAATGGATAGGGTCACTTTAGTTTTTGCCCCAATCGGATTTTTTCCCTACGAATTGGCTGTTTGGGGCAGAACTTTAGGACCTAAAATGGCGGGCCACACTTACGGGAAATTGTTAAGTAAGCTAATGATTTCTTGACCAAATCAATGATTTCTAGTCGTTATAAGAGCAAGAGTTGTTCTGAAATTAATGGCTGGTTGAGAATGTCTCAATTTCGAAGAGGGATAAATTAACCACCCTTCGGCGGCTTTTGTCCTAAACTTTTGAAGTATCATTGTGAAACTAGATGTCACACAGGGTTCATGTTAGTTCTACTAAACCATATTGGATGATGTATGTTTTTTCAACGGGTATTTTCTTAAAACCTAACGTAGGTTAATATGTTTTTGTTTTCAGCAACATGTTTGATTTTCCATTAAATTCTTTTAGTTTGACCGGTTACATACAATGGAAAGAGTCTTGTAAAACGTATTTCGTGGTAAACAACCTTGTGTTTTTCATGGTTGAGAAGTGTCCTCAAGTCCCGACCCTTGATGCACCGCGAACTGTTCGTAATGCATATGAGGTATGGATGAAGGCTAATTCATTGGCCCGACTTCACATTTTGGCTAGCATACCTTATGCTTTGGCCAAAAGGGTGGAGAACATGGTAATTGCACGTGAGATCATGGACTCGTTGCAAGATTTTTTTGAAAATCAGTTCTTACTTTTCAAGCACATAGGGATGGATGACAAAGACACCAGTAGTGTCAATTCTCAAGTTAAACTCCAGGAAGAGAAAGCAAATGTTGTTGACTCTGTTAAAGTTCATAGAAGAGAAGTGTTCTTTGAAATGGAACTTGGAGCTTATTTAGGTTTTGATACAGATCCCACTACTCTCCAAAAAAGGAGAATGTCTAAAGACAGTAAATGTGATTTATTGGTCTTGGAGACGTGTTTGGAAGAGAATGATGATAGTGTCTGGATCCTTGATTCAGGTGCTACTAATCACGTCAGTTCCTCTTACCAAGTATTTAGTTCCTGGCAAACGTTGCCACAGAGAGAGTTGACTCTTCAAGTTGGTACTGGTGAGGTTGTTTCAGCTGTTTCTGTAAGCAGACTGAAGTTATTTTTAGACAAGAAATATTATCTGTTATTGGATAATGTTTTTGTAGTTCTTCATATCAAGAAGAACTTAATCTCGATTTTTTCTCTCATTGAACAAGGTTATACCGTATCCTTTTTCGGGAGTAAGTGTTTATTTTCAAGAATGAGATGAAGATTGATTTTGGTTCAATGGAAAGAACTTGTTTGTACTAAGGTCGTTAGTCGTAAAAGCCTTGTTTAATACTGAAATATTCAGTACACTGACAATAACTAAAAGACCAAAGGTTTCTCCTAAGGAAAACGCCCATCCTTGGCATCTAAGTTTATGTCACATCAACCTCAATGGGATTGAGCAGTTGGTGAAATGTGAACTTCTAAAGAGTTTAGAAGAAAACTCTTTGCTGGTATGTGAATCATGCCTCGAAGGCAAGATGACCAAACGACCTTTTACTGGAAAAGGTTATAGACCAAGGAAGCCTTGGAGCTTATACATTCAGACTAAGAGCAAAGAGTTTGCAAGCTTAATAGGTCCATTTATGGGCTGAAACAAGCGTCTAGATCGTAGAACATTAAATTTGACAGTGCAGCCAAGTCGTTTGGCTTTGATCAGAACGTTCATGAGCCTTGTGTTTACAAGAAGTTCATCAACAGCACAGTAGCTTTCTTGGTACTATATGTGGATGATATCCTACTCATTAGGAATGATGTAGGGTTTCTCATTGACTTAAGAAATGGCTAGCTGCCTAGTAGCAAATGAAAGATTTGGGTGAGGCACAGTATGTTCTAGAGATCAAGATCATTCGAGATCATAAGAACAAGAGGTTAGCTTTGTCTCAGGCATCGTACATCGATCAAATGTTGATCAGGTATAGGATGTAGGATTTCAAGAGGGGTTTGTTATCCTTCAAGCATGGAATCGTTTTGTCTAAGGATCAATGTCCTAAGACACCTCAAGAGGTTGAGGAGATGAGATAGATTCCTTATGCTTCAACTGTTGGAAGCTTAACATATGTAATGTTGTGTACCAGACCCGACATTTGCTATGCAGTAGGGATTGTCAGTTGTTATCAGTCCAATCCAGGATTAGATCTCTGGACGACGGTCAAGACGATCCTCAAGTATCTTCGGGGAAAGAGGGACTACATGTTCGTGTATAGAGATAAGGATCTGATCCTTATAGGATACACAGACTCTGACTTTCAGACTGATAGAGATTCTCGTAAATCGACATCGGGGTCAGTGTTCACTCTGAATGGAGGGGCTATAGTGTGGTGAAGCATCAAGAAAAGATACGTTGCACACTCTACTATGGAAGTCGAATACGTAGCCGCTTGTGAAGCAGCTAAGAAGGCTATTTGGTTGAGGAAATTCCTTATAGATTTGGAAGTTATTCCAAATAGGGATTTACCGATCACTTTTTATTGTGATAACAGCGGGGCTTTGGAAAATTCGAAGGAACCTCATAGTCATCATCGAGGTAAACATATAGAACGGAAATATCACTTGATCAGGGAGATTGTGCATCACGGTGATGCGATAGTCACAAAGATCACGTCGAAGCACAACGTTGCTGATCCATTTAAGAAGGCTCTCACGGCTAAAGTGTTCGAGGGTCACCTGGAGAGTCTGGGTTTTCGGGACATGCGGCATCTTATCTAGGGAAAGTGAGAGATGATATTGGAGTATAGAGTATGCCTTAGTTTATTATATATTGTACTTATATTTATCTTGTATTGCACATTAGTCTCCCGAGGCATTAGGATAAGTGGGAGATTATTGGGATTGGTGCCCTAATTCTCTCTTGTAGTTTGTAAACTGTACACATTGTTAAGAATAAAATAAGAGTTATTTTATTTGGCATTTACTCATATCCAATAAACAAAACTCCATGGTATTGTATGTAAATTTAAGCATGTATATGAGATGTACAACTGGATCATTCCTTAGTTGTTTGGCTACCATAACTGCAGGATAGCCAACAATTCTTGAATTATCATAAAGCTATTTAAGATATAACTACTTTGCTACCATAATTGCAGGATAGCAACATATTAGACAACGAAATAATGTAGTAATCATACCTAATTTGATGGGTCTCCTCTATGTGCTCGTATGATGTCTTCAATCATTTTTTTCATTTCTTTCATTTGTCTTGCATGATCCCCTTGCATTTTTTTCTAAACGTCTTCAAGTTCTTTAATCCTCGACTAAGACTGTTGGAAATTGGCTCTCAATTCCTCCATTCCCTCCTCCGTTCCTTGAGTAGATGACGAGCTTGATGAGATGCTACTCCTTCTTGACTTAGGTCTAGGGCCCCAACCTAGGCCTTTTGAATATCCAGGTTGTCTACCCAAAACCGTCTCACAGATTTCATCCCCTATTATTGGTTGAGAACCTTTTAGAGTGAGGCTGGATTGTAATTCCAACATTTGATGCTAGATATAATAATTAAATGGGTAAGAACGAGCGACTAAAGTTAAAAGTGAAAAAAAAAACACGATAGTAAAGCAAAAAATGTTACATGTGCATTTTCAGCTGCCTCGTTCACAAACTTGCCACCTTTAGAGTGTGTTTCCCTAAATAGGTCAACACGTCCTATTTCTCGACCCTTTTTTGCTTGCAACGTTGCCTGAATTTGCAGGAATGACTTCGATCCACCTACATGGTCGAACGGTAATTTCTCTCTATTCTTCCTGTTCGTCATAGACATTTCCTACATTTGAAGAAAAAAAATATGTCAATTGTGTGACGTATTAGTAAATGCAGCAAATGATACGCGCCATAAATATTCTACCTGAAGCGCTTCACTTTCGAAGCGGTCATACAAAAAGTACCAATCTTTTGGCCTATTTTTAAGCCAACTAGGCAAATTGGCACGTGCTTGCTGAGGATCTCCACATTTTCTGTAATGTCTGTGCAAATCTGTTCTAAATTCTTTGAAAGAAAGTTTTGCATTGTGGATTTCTATAAAACGGTTAAGTCGTTGACTGGACAGATCAAGTTCGAAATGAGCCTAAAAAGAGGGAGGGAAGAATTAGCATAGATGATGTTCAATTGACTGTAAAAGAATAAACTTATAATTACTTATCAATAATTGACTCTTAGCCAATTCTATGAACTCGTTTTGGAACCTCAGCAAAAGTACAAAAACGTATTGGAAAATGCAGATCTCATGGCGACGCCGATCACATTACTAAGTCGTACCGAATGTTGAGTATCGGTTTCGTCTCCCCTCATTAATCCACGATTGTAATTCTCCCATGTTTTTGACGTATTTTTACCAACTCGATGTTCCACGAATGCTCTCATTTCTTCCGACTGGATGCTGAGCTACTATCCTGAAGAATAAAAAATTTAAAACAGTTTATGATATATTTTAGTTAACAGAATATATTTCAAAATATACTAACCTAAAGTATCACCCACAGAAGATCTTGTTGCTTAGATATATCTCCTGGAATTCCTTCATCAGCCTTCCTATTGCCTATTAGGGGTTGACATCGATCTACACAAACACAAAAAAGAAAAAAAACAATATTAAATTACAAATAAATACGTGTAAGCTAGAGAAAAAGAGAATTGAGTAGATACATCATTACTCATCATCGATCTAATTCAAATTATTCATCAGCACTTAGAACTGTTATTGGAAGATAATTGTTCTTCATCATCAATCGTTTAATGAAGTCTGATCGCCATGTACAAAATTGGTCTTTTCACAACTGTAAGGATCAACGTCAAACTCTGCATAAAGTAACCTCCTCAATGGTTTTCATCCACTCAGACACCACCAACAATTTTCTAGTAAATCTAAGTTTGCGTTTTCAACATCAATCCAACTTCTGGTACATCCTATTCGTTTATTTTGGACTACTTGAACAACTTCCAATTGCTACCATGTTTGATGTCATCAATGTAAAAGACTGTTGTGCTTGGGGTAGCAAAGATGAAAGGCTCAATCGACATACCAAAAGTGTGATGTATTGATTGGTTTGTTCCTAAAATCCACATGTGTCCTATTACTTTTGTTGTTACTGTGTCAAACAATCTACACTTCAAACAAGAAAACACGTCTTTTGTTCGCATATTGGAAATCTAATACTTTCGTCTACAACACTGTAGAAATTGTTATCCACACTTGTGTTCTCACTGATCTCCCCGGCCACTAGGACTCCACTATTTTGTAGCTCGTACGATTAT
>NC_052356.1:45302218-45316574 GCF_009727055.1 Benincasa hispida | reverse complement strand
AGAGAGATGCCGCCGATATTATTCCAATCGGTTTGTCGTTCATTACATCGGTGATATGTTAAACACGAATCCATCAAGGATTTCACTAATATTTCAAATACTTACAAAACGAAAATCCGTTCGAACCATTTGTTATGCGTGCGTATGATGGTGTCATTTTACAAAATCCATTATCGACCTGTATCAAGTGTAGGTCCTTTCTTATCTTCAAATCTTGTAAGTCTAATCGAGCGTTCGTTATATCCTTTTGTCTTTCCTCAATATTTAACATTGTAGCCTCACGCAATATGTCGCATATGTTTTTTTTCAACATGCATTACATCCAATTTATTGTCGTAACAATAGTCTGAAACCCAATTGGAAGTTTGAAAAAAATACCTTTTTTTTAGTCTAGTTTTATAATTCGCTTTCTTTTTTTTATCTTGCTTCGATGGATGTTTGCTAAGGCATCTCAGAAGAAGTTAGCGTTATTTATTTGTTGTAATATCTCTTCTCCATTCATTAAGACTAGGGGACGTCTACGTTCAACTTTTCCATCATGTTGTCTACTTCGATGCCAACTATGATTCTCTGGAAGATAACGTCGATGTCCCATAAATGATATTTTCCCTCTTATCCCGAAGGACGAGTTATCTTCTTTGCATATTGGACAAGCTTGATAACCTTTTGTACTCCACCCAAATAAGTCACCGTACCCAGGGAAGTCATTAGCCGTCCATAATAAGGTAGCATATAGTTGAAAAAACTCACTAGCAACAGAATCATAAGTTCGCACACCAATTGTCCACAACTCTTTCAACTCTTCAATCAACAGTTGCAAGTAAACATCAATTTCCTTTCTAGGAGATTTTGGACCAGGTATAAGCAAAGATATGAAGAAGTTTGTTTCCTTCATGCATTTCCAAGGGGGCAAATTATAAGGAATTATCACCATAGGCCACATACTATAAGAAATGCTCATATTTCCAAACGGATTGAAGCCATCTGAAGCTAATCCCAAACAAACATTTCGAGGATCTAAAGCGAAATGAGGGAATTCACGATCAAAATGTTTCCACCCCTCTACATTAGCTAGATGTCGCAATACATCCTCCGTTTCAACTCGCTTACCTTTATGCCATCTCATGTCAAAAGTGCCTTCTTTTGATGCAAACAATCGTTTTAATCTCTGTATCAATGGAAAATGACGCAATACCTTATGTGGTATTTTTTTACCCTTTCCATCATTAACTTTGTATCGAGACTCACCACAAATAGTGCATTGTTGCAAATCTGCAAACTCTTTCCAATATAATACACAATCATATTTGCACGCATGAATAGACTCATAACCTAGGCCTGAATCACGCAATTTTCGCTTGGCTTCATAAAAGAAAGTAGGTATAAAGGTGCCAGATGGAAACATTGCTTTTAACAATTCAAACAACATGTTAAACGACTCCAGCCGTTGAGAACTTTGATATGCATCAACTTCACTAAAAAGTTCAAGGACGAAAATTGTGAACAACCAGGGTATAATTCATTACGTGCTTCAGTCATTAAATCCTCGAATAAGTTCGTGGTATCTCTTTCTTGACCATTAATAGACATTTTATTCTCAATCCTTCCTTCATTTTCATTTTCATTTTCAATTGAAACTTGTAAATCGTTTATAAGATTCAACATCTCATTTTCTTTGACAGCATTACTCTCTATACTATCTACTTCAACATCCTGTATTGAATGACTTGTATGACTTCTAGATAAGTTTACTGGCTCTCCATGATATACCCATTCACAATATGAGGGAGATATTCCATATCTTAATAGATGTCGTTCCACAATATCTATCTTTTCCCAAATTGAATTCATACAATTCTTCATGGACATCTTATTCGTCCGGAATCATTAACATGAAACCTTGCAATATCTAAGAACTGTGATACTCCTTCTCTATACTCCACTGATAACTTATTCTTTAGTTTAATCCATTCTTTATTCATCCTTAAAAATAAATATTTTCTGACCAACTTGTAATCCAAAACAATAACTTGGATTAGAGGACAAAGTATAAAGTATTATTAAGCATTGAGTTCCATAATTTTCATTTTTTAAGGCAAAATAAACACAGAGGTCCCTAGACCGTTTAAATTGTCTTAACAACTTTCAAATGTTTTATTTAGTACGTCTCCAAGCTTTCAATTTTGTGTCTAATATAGGCCTTTCATCTATTCAACATCTTCTAAAATTTACAAGCCTATTGGACACAAAATTTAATGTTCAATTTTCTATTAGACACAAAAATTAGGTTTATGTCTAGTAGATTCTTTTAAACTTTTTAAATATTAAATGTGTTAGGGACCTGAATAAGTAACCATTGGGAGGTTTAAAGATTTATTTTAATTTTTAAGATTTATTAAATTTATTAGAAACACAAACATATAAGACAGTAAAAAAGTTCATATATAAAATAGCAGATAGTATCTATTGTACTAATTCTTTCTCCTTTCAAGGAAAGCTTCGAAATGTAAATCAATACATGCTTGGGCTTTCAAATAACCAACATATATCATTTTTGGTAGACATAAACATAGTGGTTATAATCAACTTGAAACTTAAAAGAAATTTTAATGTTTAATCTCGTAACGAATTATGACATGTTCGTTATAAATTACTCTCAAACATTTAGAGAATTGTAAAACAAATATATTATGAAAAATTGACGAGATGCTTAACAAAAGCGAATACCAATAGTACTAAATTTGAATGGCATTATTTGTTTAACAAAAGGATGATGAAATAATGATTTTAATAAAATATACAGGATAAAATAAAATGAGAAATTACAGCGACGATGGTGGTGAAACGATGACGAGAGACTACGGCATGGCAGGTAGTTTGATTGCATACTGCTTGACAGAAAGGGAGAAGCGTGGGCAGAACAATGGGAAAAATGGGAGAGGGAGGGAGAGGAGAGGCGCGCGGTGAGGGCGCTGGCGCAGACGTGTAAAAGGATGGGAAAATGGGGAGAGGGAGGAAAGAATGGTGGAGAAGAAGAGGAAAATGAGAGAAAGAAGCGGTGGTAGGGGGAAAATTTGAGAGGGAGAGGCGGCGCCGGTTAGGGGAGATGTGGTTAGGGTTTTGGGAAAAGGGGAAAACAGATAGGAAGCATAGGAAGGAGGGGTCGTGGTTAAAAAAGATGGGGAAGATAGGGAAGGGGGGTCTGGTTAAAAAATGGGCGGAAGATAGGGAAGGAGGGGTCTGGTTTAAACCAGACCCCTCTCCTGACACCGCCCGACGGGTGTCAGGAGAGCTGTCGGGAGTTCCTCGGGAACTCCCGACGGCTACCAAATGGCGTCAACGCCTATTTTAATCGTCGGAAGTTCCCTGAGAACTCCCGACGATCCATTATGGCATCAAGAGTTCTTCGGGAACTCCCGACGGGCCTTTACATCGTCGGGAGAGACGATCTCTCTCGATGACCTAAATCCCAACGCTCTATTTAAGCATCGGGAGAACTCATTTTTCTTGTAGTGACTGTGAATACTTTAACTCTATATGGTGATGTAAACAGGATCAAGTTAATAGCTATAGCCTAAATGGTCTAATAAGTATATGGATGAAATTGGGTATCTCATCCTGGTAAAATTATTGGATGTGGCCCATTTTGTAGGTGATGCAAATGATGTGATCCATATATAATTCATGTAGAGACATGTGAGTGGAGGCATCTTATGCAATGAGTTTGCATATGGACTGGACCATGAAATAGTCACTTTTCTTTATAATGACCGTTTACTGT
Organism: Benincasa hispida; assembly: GCF_009727055.1. Classification (NCBI taxonomy): domain Eukaryota; kingdom Viridiplantae; phylum Streptophyta; class Magnoliopsida; order Cucurbitales; family Cucurbitaceae; genus Benincasa; species Benincasa hispida. The sequence goes on along the minus strand of NC_052356.1, from coordinate 45,312,793 downwards.
TAAAACTGACTATTTCATTTTAAGTAACCTAGGATAACTCGATCTTAATCCTGAACTAGCTATAAAATCTTGTTTGTTCGGGATTATCCTTTGATCTGCATGGGTGGGAGTAATCCAACAACACTGCTCAATAAGCCTTCCATTTTGGAGATAAGACCGGATGAATAGCTGGGGACATAGCCCTGCAAGATGAAATTTACTCCTACCCGATTTAAGGTTAGCAGATAGGTTATTCTCTTAAATATTGATTCCAGGTCTTGAACAATCGGGTCCCCCTTCTCATGATAGAGAAATACTTGATTCATAAGTACTATGAATCAAATTGTTCATTAGAGGGTCAGTGGAAACTTAAGGAACGAGATGTATTCGCAGGGGTAAAGCAGTGATCTTGACCCAGCTGTGATTACGAACGACCTATGAAGGATCAACTTACTGATCATCATTATATTGAGTGGACATAATATATCTACAGTGAGGGGAGTTCAACTATGGGCTTTAGTGGAATGATCCATTAGTTAACGAATTGGGGTTAATTCAGTGTAATGATTTTAGCCAATTGATCTCGGATCGTTGGAACCCATGATCTGTAGGTCCGCGAGGTCGCCCCTACTAGCTCGTAAATGGATTAACTTTAGAATAGCATGATAAGTTAATTTGAAACGTTCAAATTAGAATTAAAGGAATTAGTAATTATATGAGATATAATTACACGTTTAATTTTAATAATTAAACGGAATAAGAGAATTTATATTTAAATATGATTTAAATATATGAAGGTGGATTTGTGTAAAATTAATTTAATATTTGATATTAAATTAATTAGAATTAATTGAATTATTTAAATAATTATTTATTAATTTTATTAGAAAATTAATTTTACAAAATTAATAATATTTTCAATTTTTTGAAATCATTTAGTTTGAAAAAAAACACAAAAATGGAACTATGGTTTTTTTCATTAAACCTTCAACAAGCTCACACTAAACCCACTTATATTTAGCTTCAATAACTTCAAGCATGAGCTGTATCTCATGCAACATCTTCTTTGCATGAAAGATCTGCAATAAATAAAGAAGATTGGAGTGAAATTGAGGCATGCATCTATAAAGTTTTTGTTGAAAAATTTGTGTTGAAGAAGTGGTTCTTCAAGTGGGTTGTAGCAGTGAGTTTTTCTCCAAGGTTCCTTTCATTCAAGCTGATTTTGAGTCCCACAACTCAATCTAAAACTCGAAGAGAATAGTCGGGAAGATCTTGAGGTGGTTCATAACAAGATTCAAAGTAGTTTTCAGTTGAGAATCAAGATATCAAGGAGTTCTACAAAGGTATGGCTTCAAACCCTCTTGTGATTGATTAGCATGATTTAGTTACTACCAAAATTAATGAATTAGAGTACTTATTGGTTATTGTTGCTTTCGCTACTTGCTGATTACTCTTACAGTTGGTATCAGAGCATCATTTAAGCACTCAATTTGGTTTAATTTTGGTGTTGTGGGTGTTTTTCATGAGTTATATGAACATGGTACACTGATATGGTTTTTTGAGTTTTGGCAATTAATTTCTCTTTGATTTCTTGATTTAAATTGTAATTGGCTCTTGATTCATGAGCTTATATGTGTTCTCAAAAGTTTGTAATCTATTTTTAGTCATTGAAGTTGAAATTAAGATGTAATTGAAGAAACAGGTGAAGAAGGTTGAGCTGCAGATTCCAGTTCTTCAGCCTCTGCTCAAATCTCGTCGTTGAAGTGTTAGACACTAAATGATCGTGTAACTTTTTCCGGTGCTAGATGATGGAGACACATGATAGTTGGAAGACGCTAGGTGATTGTGTAGCTTTGTCCGGCACTAGACAATGGCGATACATAATAGTTGGAAGACGCTAGACGATCGTGTAGCTATGTTTGGCACTAGACGATGGCGATACACGATAGTTGGAAGATGCAAGGCGATGGCACTACACGATCAACAGACACTAGACGATCGCGCTAGACGATCGTCAACACTATACAATGAGCCTCAGCGAGATTTCGAGCATGGAGCAAGAGCAGTCGGTTTGATCGATTTTCTTGAGGTCCTGTCCGGTTCAGCCTCAAAATATTTTTGGCTGGTTTGGTTCAGAATTTTCTAGTCAAGCTATTTGGGTTCGGTTTGGAGCGGTTCAAGCGATCCAAAAGCGGTTTTGAAGCTGTTTCTTGCTGTTTTATAATAATTAGGCTTTTGTTTGCTTGTTTCTGCCAAAACTAAAACCATATCAGTTTGTGTTTAATTGTTTATGCATGTGATGTATGTAATAATTAAAAATCTTGTATATGCATACAGTATGCCATATAGATTTAAAACCCCACCGTAGGAAGCATGTTACATGCATTGAAAGTATGTTATAAAATGTTATAATATATAGTATGCATGTTAAGGTTACTTTTATTTAATATAATTGTTATATTAAATATTGAATGCCTTTGTTGTATGTTGTGGATGTTTAGTATGTCTAAAGTTTTATATGCTGCTATAAAATTGAATTAGATTTTAAAATCCATAACAAAGAGTCACAACATGCTCACATAGGTTAACAACTAGTTTTATCCATTAAAATAGATTGTTACCTTATAAAATTTGGTTAGAATCTCAAATCGGTTCATAAACCTGTCTAAGCCTGGGAATACTTAAGTTGACAGTTTACGTAACACCTCCTACCTGGGGATTATGACCAAAAGATTGAGCATTGTTAACTGATTTTATGAGCTTGCGTGAGCGGTGTAAGGTTTAAAACTGGTTTAAACACTTAGACATCGTAGGGTTATATCCAAATATAGTTGTTATACTTGGATAAAAATGATATAGACTTAGGTTGTTTAAATTTAGCCGTTTTGTACCTAAGTAAATAGATACCCAAACATATAGAACACTTCAGTGAGAGATTAAAAATATATTCGATATATAGTTATTAGCTCTCACGTCCTTAAGAGTTCACACCGTAAGATCCTTGCTCGGTTTTGTGTCTCTTTTACCGCGACTACTCCATTTGAAAAGTATTTTCATGGGTCAATAACAAAGTGAATGAGGGAAGTAGTTCATAGTAAGTGGGTGAAGGAAATGTAACAACATTATCCTACGGTCTCCTCCATTAGTTTGAACTGTGAGATTCCTATGTTGCACCTACTGTCATTTTTAAGCGGCACTAGCTAGCCGTTAACCACAACGATCCCCTTAGAGGATTGTAACATAAGATTCAGAATAACCCAGGCTTTAGTAAATGAATAAGGTTTTATAGTTCCGTCTTGGGTATTGTCTTCTATTTCGGAGGCGTATTCATACTGTTCTATAAGATCTGAAAATGGCGGGTTACACTTACAAGAATTACTAATTGTTAGTAAAGATCTTGACCAAAAACGATAACCAAAAGAACTATAGGAGTAAAGAGTTATTCTGATATAGTATTTGGTCGAGAATTGTCTTGCTTCAGTGAAGGAATTCTTGACTGCTCCTCGATAGCAACTGTTCTAAATCACTAAAGTATCATTGCAAATAGATAAAGATTTATTGGGTCCTTTATTATTTTTCTAAAACTGAATTTAGATGAATACATGTTTAATAGAATTTGTTTAAATTGTTTCAGCAATGTCGAATTCAATCATACAATTGCTAGCTTCCGATAAATTTAACGGTGAAGGATATTCAAACTGGAAATCCAACATCAATACAATATTAGTTGTGGATGATTTGAGATGTGTTGATGGAGGAATGTCCTCCAGTTCCTAGTACAATAGCGAACCGAAATGTTCGGGACATCTATGATCGGTGGGTGAGAGCTAACGAGAAAGCTTGGGCCTACATCTTAGTTAGTATATCTGATGTACTTAATAAGAAACATGAGGTAATGCCCACTGCCCGTGAGATAATGCCATCGCTTCAGGAGATGTTCGGGCAATCGTCATCCTCTGTTCGACATGAAGCCATTAAGTATGTCTACATTACTCGCATGAAGATGGAACCAACGTTAGAGAACATATTCTCGATATGATGATCTATTTTAATGTTGCTGAGACTCATGAGGTGATGATAGATGAAACAAGTCAAGTAAGTATGATATTGGAATCTCTCTCAAAGAGTTATCTGCCATTCAGAACAAATGCTGTTATGAACAAAATTACTTATAATCTAACTACGTTGTTGAACGAGTTACAGATATATCAGTCTATGATGAAACTTAATGAGAAAGAAGTAAATGTTATTTCTAAATCTAAGAAGTTTTTTAAGGGGTCATCATTTGGAACAAGACACACTGATAACAAAAAGTCTATTCATTCTTCTTCAAAAGATAAATCCGTACAAATGAAGAAAGGTAAAGGGAATAAGAAAACCACTGCTAAGAAAAAGCAAAACAAAAACAAAACTCCTAAAGTAAAATGTTTCCATTGCGGAGAAGATGGGCACTAGAAGCGTAACTGCCCAAAGTATTTGGCTGAAAAGAAAGCGGAAAAAGCGAAACAAGGTAAATCAGATTTATTAGTAGTTGAAACATGTCTAGTAGAGAATACTCACCTTACCTCGATATTGGATTCAGGCACCGCTAATCATTTTTGAACTTTTCTACAGGAAACTAGTTCGTGGAGAGATCTTTCTGAACGGGAAATGGCTTTCAAGGTGGGAACGAGTGAAGTCATTTCAGCTCGTGCAATGGGAGATGTTAAGCTATTTTTTAAAGAGTCTTTTATCTTACTTAGGAATGTATATTATGTACCTAAGATGAAAAGAAACTTAATCTCCATTTCCTGTCTGCTAGAAAATATGTACAGAATATCTTTTGAATCTAATGAAGTGTTTGTTTTCTCAAAAGGTGTTCATATTTGTTCTACAAGACATGAAAATAACTTGTACATATTGAAACCAACTGAAGCGAAGACCATTCTAAATGTAGAGATATTTAAAACGACCGAGACTCAAAATTAAAAATGAAAAATTTCTCCTAACGCCTATCTTTGGTACCTCAGACTTGGTCACATTAATCTCAATAGGATCGAAAGATTAGTAAAAACAGTCATCTAAATTAGTTAGAAGATAGTTCTTTACTTCCATGTGAATCATGCATTGAGGGAAAAATGACAAAAAGATCTTTTTTTGACAAAGGTCTTCGTGCCAAAGAGCCTCTCGAACTTATACATTCAGACCTATGTGATCCGATGAATTAAAGCACAAGGAGGCTATCAGTATTCCGTCAGTTTTCTTGATGATTACTCTAGATATGACTACATTTACTTAATCAGTCATAAGTCTGAAACTCTTGAAAAGTTCAAAGAATTTAAGACTGAGATAGAAAATTTGTTAAGTAAAAGAATTAAGACACTTCGATCTGATCGAGGTAGTGAGTATATGGATTTAAAATTCCAGAACTATCTAGTAGATCATGGAATTCAGTCCCAACTCACAGCACCTGAAACAACACAACAAAATGGTGTTGCAGAAAGGAGAAATCGAACCTTGCTAGACATGGTCCGATCAATGATGAGTTATGCTCAGTTACCTCAATCCTTTTGGGAGGTATGCAGTATAGACTGTAGTATTTATACTAAACGTTGTTCCTTCAAAAAGTATTTCAGAAACACCGTATGAATTATGGAAAGGACACAAAACTAGTTTACGCCATTTCTGTATCTGGGGTTGTCCAGCACATTTGTTGGTACAAAATCCTAAGAAATTGGAAACACGTTTGAAATTATGCCTTTTTGTAGAATACCCCAAAGAAACAAAAAGATGATTGTTTTATGATCCCCAAGAAGACAAGGTATTTGTATTGAAAAACGCTACATTCTTGGACAAAGATCATATAAAAAATCATCTACCTCATAGTAAACTAATATTGCAAGAAATGATCAAAGTTGCTACAGAAATATCAACAAGAGATGTTGATCAAGTTGGTCCATCAACAACTGTTGTTGTCTCATCACGTCCATCTCAAGAGTTGAGTATGCCTCGACATAGTAGGAGAGTTATTCAACAATCTGAACAATCTGAACGCTATATGGGTTTAACAGAACTCAAAACATCATATAGAATGATGGTTTAGAGGATCCATTAACCTTTAAAAAGGCAAGACCAAACTAGCAAGGTGCAAACCTATAAAGCCAGACTCGTGGCAAAAGGTTTTACCTAAAAGGTTTAACACCAACACAAGTCCTTTCAGCATGCTTTATCCTCACTCACATGCATCCTAGGAAAATTTCCAGGAGGTCACCCAACATAGGATTGACCCAAGCTAAGCACGCTTGACTTTGGAGTTTTTATGATTGAGCCACCGAAAAGGAAAGTGCACCTTATTGGTATAAGTAGTAACTTTCAATTCTTTTAAGCCTTTCTTAACCATACTTTTATGTCCTCAAGATCCCTCTCGTTCAAATGTGATACTGGTTCATTCAGGTATCCCTCCTAAACTCCGGTCGTTACATGCCCACCAGCTTCTGCTTGGTTCGTCCTCGGACCACATCTTACTGGGAGAGGTTCCGCTCTGATACCAACTGTAACGACCCGACCCCCTAGGACTTAGGTAAGGCCGTTATTAAAATAAATGCATGCACAGACTTTAAAACGACGCTCAGTTATTTGAAATAAATGCTAATTAAACAAGAGAAATTCAGAAGACATTTATTAAATGCAATTGTTAAAACAAATAATAGGGTACCCAAAATTCTTAAAGACTAACAAAAGTATATAAAAGAAATAATCCTTAGTAATAAATTTTAAACAGTAAAACTAAATATTAAGAGGAAAATAAGGACTCAAATTTCAAGGTGTGGAAGCGAAAAATCTAGTCCCAGTGACACGATCACGGATTCTGCTGCGCCATCGTCGGTGCATCTTTACCTTTTCCTGAAATATCAACATAAGAAAGGGGTGCATCGTCAGTGCATCTTTACCATCGTCGGTGCATCTTTACCATCGTCGGTGTAAGTAACCCAACCACTGAGGTCAGGCTAGGCATTTATGTCCTCTAGATACTCACCAATGACACATAAACACATGAAACAGACAAGAGACTGAGTCCTATCCTATTGTAGTTAAGTATGCCTACAAAACTGGTGAATCCCGAAGGAAACACAAACTGGTGAATCCCGGAGGAAACACAAAACTGGTGAATCCTGAAGGAAACACGAAACTGGTGAATCCCGAAGGAAACACAAAACTAGTGAATCCCGAAGGAAACACAAAACTGGTGAATCTCGAAGGAAACACAAGCTGGTGGATCCCGAAGGAAACACAAAACTGGTGAGCATCTAACTAATCAATGAGGATATTCACACAATCTCAACGTTCAAAGAATCAACACCGTACAATTCTAAAACATACATGAAATCCTTGGTACTATGGCTCCATCACATACACATAATCCTCAACAACATATTATACAACATTCATGCAAACCTTACATCATAATTCTACAACATACAAGTATGCCTCAACACTAGTAGATCAGACGTCGACATATGAAAACACATACCATCACATACTAACGATCAAGTGCTTAGGTGTGTAGTTAAATAATACAGAACTCGTGCTAGAACATACTTTGATTCATGTCATATTATCTATCAACATGCTAACAATTTACCAAAACATACACTCACCATGCTAGTATACAACTAAAGCTTGGCCCATGGGCAGTTCTAGTGGTAAGATTACTTATCTCGAAGTCAAAATTATGTCTAAGCAATAAGCAAATTAATCTTCCTCCTAGCTTAGATGGATCTTGAATTAGGCCTAAACATAATCCAAATTGCAATTAATAAAAGAGCTTAGTTCCAATAACCAAATTAACCAAATAATTCCCAATAATCCTACCCAAAAGCTTTTCAAAACCACAACCAAATCCTTTTGACAGCACACTTTTAACTTCAAAGCTTCTCAAAAACTTGATTTTTAAAGCCCAAACAAATATGTGTCAATAGATTGAAGCAGAACACCATTAGCCAATAAATCCAATTAAAAAAAATGGCACAATCTTACCCAAATCCATAAGTTCCGACGACCCTTACTACTGGCAGCACAAACGACGAGATATGACGGATTCGAAGCACCCTTGCGTGACTGACGGCGAGCGACTTGGCCATCGGGTTGTGAATCTTCAGATCTGGGCGTGAGTGACTGTGGAATCTCGAGACTCTGGGCGACGACCTGCAATCAACGGAGACCAGGGCAGGTTGGCGAGTGATACCATCGGGGTTCGACGATTAGAGACGTGACTGATCTCGTGAATCGAGTGGCACCAACTGCTTCATAGCCCAGACGACTAAAGGGAGTCGAGTCGACTTCGGAGGCATACAGCTAAATAGATGCTCGTGGTTGGAAGAGGGGACGTGGCGTTCATGGGTTTGGACGGAGGCGGCATGCGATTGGGAGGAAAGAAGAAAGAAAAAATTGAGGATGGTGGTGTTGCCGTGCGGTGCGAGGAAGAAGAAGAAGAAGAAGGGTTGGTGGGTGGTTTTAAAAAAAATAATAACAATAAATGTAATAACTAAAAAGGAAGGTATAATTATAATAAATTCTTTCCGTTTCGAAAGGAAAATTAATTTCTACCATAACTTTCACATTGAAATTCAAAATTGAATAATTTTTCACCAAACTTAAATTCCCGCATTTATACTTGAGATCCAAAATGAATTACCAAATATAACATTACTGAAATTACATTATTATAAAAAAAAATGTGTGGGGTGTTACATTCTTCCTTCCTCAAAGAACTTTCGTCTTCGGAAGTTAAAACATTGCGGGGTGTTACATTCTTCCCTCCTCAAGGAACTTTCGCCTTCGAAAGTTTATTCCTGAAAAAACTCTGGATATTGGGCTTTCATCTCATCCTCTCGCTCCCTGGTGGCCTCCCTGAACTGGTGATTCTGCCACAAGACTTTCACAAAAGCAATTTCTCGTCAGCGCAATGTCTTTACTTCTCTAGCAAAGGTCTGATAAATCTCGTACTCAGCTTTCCATTCCTTCAAACCTCAGAATACCTTTCATAGGTGCCACTTTTAAGAACACTTTCACCTCTGTCTCAAATTCCAGGTCCTTACTTCTTACATCGACGTAGCTCTTCTGTCTGCTCTGGGTTGTTTGCATACGAGCCCTGATCTTCTGTATTACCTCATCCGTGGTCTGTACTAATTTAGGTCCTAACAATCTCCTCTCTCCTACCTCATCCCAACACACTGAGGACCTGCAACTCTTCCCATATAGGGCCTCAAAGGGTGACAAATAGTGAACTGGTAGTTGTTATTATAAGCAAACTCCATTAAGTGCAAGTGAGCATCCCAGCTTCCTAAAAAATCTATGGCACAGGCACGCAACATGTCTTCTAGTATCTGATTCAATCTCTCTATCTTCCCATCCGTTTGAGGCTAGAAAGCCGTACTGAAGTCTAACCGGGTCCCCAAGGCCGCCTGGAGACTTTTCCAGAAGTTAGACGTGAAAGGGTCTTTGTCCGACACAATGGACACGGGCACTCCATGCAATCTTACCACTTCCTTCATGTATATCTGTGTGCCCCACTTTATACACTGAAAAGGTGACTTTCAGGATGAATATGTCTAGCTTCGTAAGTCTGTCTACCACGACCCATTATAAGGAAACCTTTGACTGTCCGAGGTAACCCCATGATGAAAGTCCATAGACACATGCTCCACTTCCATTCTGGTAGCCCCCCCCCCGACCCCCCCCCCGCCCCCCCGCGCCCCCCCCCCCCCCCCCCCCCTCCCCCCGCCCCCTCAATGGTTGTAAAAAGCCTGCTAGCCTCTGCCTCGGGGCTTTCAACCTGTTGGTGCTGCAGGGTGGATCCGCGAAAATAGGGAACTTGAGCCTCCTGACAACAAACTCATCCTTAATGTCACTAACCACTGCAACGCACAGACGCCCTTGATAAAGGAGGCCACCTTCTGCTGACACGAGAAATTCGCTATCCTGGCCTGACTCCACTCTACGAACTCTTCTTCTAGATAAGGGTCATCTCGCTGCGCGTACAAATAATCTTCTACCTTAGGCTTTGGTTTGCACGACCAACTGTGCTAACTGTGCCATGACCTTTCCCACCAACTACTGCAATCTCTGCCTCTCTAGTCCCTACATAAGTGAGTAATGTCTGGTAAATGAGAGTTGCTGATGGGCCCTTTTTAGCTTAAAGCATCTTGCCACTACGTTGCCTTTCCTGGGTGGTACAAAGTTTCACAAGTCAAATCCTTTTACTAGTTCTAACCACGCTTCTTTGCCTCATGTTAACTGCCTTCTGAGTGAAAAAGTACCTCAAACTCTTGTGGTCAGTGAATAGTCTGCATCTTTTTCTTTCCATACAAAGTAAGGTCTCTCAGAATTTGAGGGCAAAAAAACCACCGTTGCTAACTCCATCAGCGTGGGATAATTCTGTTCGTGCTTTTCTTCAGTTTGGCGTGAAGCGTAAGTAACTAACTCTACTCCTGCTGCATCAATAACGCACCCACCCTTCTTGGATGCATCACTAACAATGAACCACTGATCATCGGTATATAAGAACTGGGGCTGAAACTAGTCCCTCTGCTTTGAGGTCCTGGAAACTGTCCTTCA
>NC_052356.1:45281380-45302118 GCF_009727055.1 Benincasa hispida | reverse complement strand
AAACCATAATAAATCACGATGGGACAGAAAGCTGATGACGGTCGATTCCAAATTAAGTTGACAAGCCGTTAACGACCTACTATAGCAAGTACACTCAAATTTTTGATGACAAATATTCGGCGCATCAGACAAAAAATTAATGCCATCCCATCAGTGCAATCGTAAGAGAGAAGAAGCCTTTCACCTTGAAGCTCTATGAATATCGAAGGCCACCTTCAGTGAAGAAGTTCATTCAGTTAGATAATTTTCCCGATATATAAAAGTAGCATTGTTCATAGTTTTCTTTTACTTAGAAGGCGGAAGCGCGGAAGGAAGATTATATCGAGAGATCGTTTCGGTGAACTTGGAAGAGTGCCGAAAGCATCGAAACCAGAGAGAGGGGCGACTCTTGCGGAAGCAAGGACATCTTTTGGGTGAATAGAGTTAACACAGTGTAAAAGCCTTGGGAAGCAAGGAATTGCTACCAGGCTCTCTACCCTTATTTCCATTGTCATTTTATACTCTGAACTTATTTATAGAAATGAAAACTGCATCTTTATATCTGTTCATTCTCTGTACATTACGCATGAGTAGCTAAATCTGTCGAATGAGTTGAAAAGCACTTAGCTAGCAGAACCTAGGATTCTTCATTCTATGCGATTATCTTGTATTATGTTTTGCAAAACAGTTTCAAGTACCCTATTATTAGACTTCTATTTTATAATGATGCCCCAGTGAGGCAGAATAAACGTCACGGTGGGGTGATCAGTTGTCCTTCGTTGGGATGAGACTTCTAAACCATTAAGCAGAACAACTCTTGAAATGAACCTAACAGCCACCATTTTTCGGTCTAGAATTGTTAACCTTTAACTATTCTTCGTAAGTGTAACCCCTCACTTTCGATGGCAGAATCCCGCCCTAATGAGCCCACTATAAGGAAGAAGCAGATTAGGACAAGAGACTAAGTTACCTTATCCTCTTACAGGAGATCAAATAAAGAAACACGCAAAACAGCCATCCTTTAGGGGGGACACTCCCAGGGTGCCTCGAGGCGACATGTAGTAACTTTATTCAACTTAACAAGAGAGACCGAGGGATATGCTGTCGCACTTCCCGCTCCCACTTACTATGAACATTCTCTCCATCCACCTTGATATTGGCTACCCAACACCATCCGTTATGGGGACACGCTAAAGGTGCCGCGAGGCCGAGGGTAAATCTCACAGTGTAGACTATTTAGGAGAAACGTGAAAGGTTTAAGTGAAGCATCTTATGCCTTAAGCACCTCCCACTAAATGTTCTACCTAGGGTTCATTAACCTAAGCAATCCGGCTACTAATTTTAGTCTAAGTCGTCTTTTTAAATTTTGCTTCATAAACAATGTTTGTCTATGAATTATGAACAAGTTTAAGTAGTCACATTTAAACACTTTAATGGATTGTCCTTAATTTGCATGCATGCATCAAATCTATCTAATTCACCTTTCCAGTTAAGTTCCCAGGTAGGGTGTTACGTTTCCATCAACTTAAATAGCCCAGCCTAGACAGAATCCGCCATAGACAAAAGGTCCCTTATAAATAGATTTGCTACATTTTAAACTTTTATTAGCCAATTTTAATCCTATTAAACTGATTAAAAGATTAAAGCCTTAGGGTTGCTAATCGTATTAGAACTGTGATCTTAGGCTCTTGTGCTCCAAGTTTTAAACATTTTAAAACCTTGAATTAAACCTAAGTGAGCATGCATGTCCTTCTTATTTTCTTTTAGTTCTAATTTCTCTTTAACTTTTAAAAAGAAACAACTAAATCATTGCGCACAACGAGGTGTTATATAACATTTATAAAGTAACCTATGTGTCATGCTTAATGCAATTTCCGGTCATTACTATATATAACTTTTAATAACGCGTAACACATGTTCACGAACAGAGGTGCCTTCTTCCATTTTTGGAGTTGAATATGTATTTAAGAGCCTTATGCATAAGTTGTTAAGACTTTTGTCCAAACATCCCCCGTAGGGACTCCATGACTCACGCGTTGAGACCATAGGCTCATTGTTTCTTCAGAAAAACTTGCCAAGATGTAGGCTCAGGCCTTCTCATTCGCCCCCTGTCCATCGTCGTAAGCCTCCGAACATTTCGAGCAGAATTTGGAGCTGAAAATAGGAGGACAAGCCTCTGTGGGAGCGAACATGAGATCTCGATGATCAGGATCGTCGTGATCATGTGTTTCCATGTTGCGATATTATCGCCAGTAAGTTTTTCGGCGCTTAGCAATGCTAACGTGGTTTATTGCCATTTTGAAAATGTTGCTGAAAATACGAACAAAATATTATTAGATTTTGCTAAACCACTTTTAAAACTGATCAGTTTGCAAAACAGTTTCAAGTACCTCAATTATAGACTTCTATTTTATAATGATGCCCAGTGGGCAGAATAAACGTCACCGGTGGGGTGATCATTTGTCCCTTCGTTGGGATGAGACTTCTAAACCATAAGCAGAACAACTCTTGGAAATGAACTAACAGCCACCATTTCGGTCTATAATTGTTAACCTTAACTATTCTTCGTAAGTGTAACCCCTCACTTTCGATGGCAGAATCCCGCCCTAATGAGCCCACTATAAGGAAGAAGCAGATTAGGACAAGAGACTAAGTTACCTTATCCTCTTACAGGAGATCAAATAAAGAAACACGCAAAACAGCCATCCTTTAGGGGGGACACTCCCAGGGTGCCTCGAGGCGACATGTAGTAACTTTATTCAACTTAACAAGAGAGACCGAGGATATGCTGTGCGCACTTCCGCTCCCACTTACTATGAAAATCTCTCCATCCACCTTGATATTGAGCTACCCAAACACCATCCGTTATGGGGACACGCTAAAGGTGCCGCGAGGCGAGGGTAAATCTCACAGTGTAGACTATTTAGGAGAAACGTGAAAGGTTTAAGTGAAGCATCTTTATGCCTTAACACCTCCCACTAAATGTTCTTCTAGGGTTCATAACCTAAGCAATCCGGCTACTAATTTTTAGTCTAAGTCGTCTTTTTAAATTTTGCTTCATAAACATGTTTGTCTATGTAATTTATGACAAGTTTAAGTAGCTCACATTTAAACACTTTAATGGGATTGTTCCTTAATTTGCATGCATGCATCAAATCTCTATCTAATTCACCTTTCAGTTAAGATTCCCCAGGTGAGGGTGTGGTACCGTTTTCCATCAACTTAAATGCCCAGCCTAAGACAGAATCCGCCATATGAAAAGGGTCCTCGTATGAAATAGCATTTGCTACATTTTAAATTTATTACCAATTTAATCCTATTAATAGCTGATTAAAAGATTAAAGCCCTTAGGGTTGCTAATCGTTATTTAAACTGTGATCTTAGGTTATGTGTCTCCAAGTTATTAAACATTTTTAAAACCCTTTGAATTTAAACCTAAGTGAGCATTCGCATTGCTCTTCTTATTTTTTTAGTTCAATTTCTCTTTTTAACTTTTAAAAAGAAACAACTTAAAATCATTGCGCACAACGAGGTGTTTATACATTATTAAAGTAATCCTATGTGCTATCTCATCGTGCTTACATGCACATTCGTCACTGGATATATAACTTTGTAAATAACGCGTAACTACATGTTCCACAACAGGAGTGCCTCCTTCCATTTTTGGAGGCTTCGATAGCTTAGTATATGTATTAAGAGCCTATGATAAAGTTGTTAAGACTTTGCCAAACATCGCCCCGGTAGGGACTCCATTGACTCAAGCGTTGAGACCATGAGGCTCATGGTTTCTTTCAGAAAACTCCAAGATGCTGAGGCTCAGGCTTGCTCATTCGACCCTTGTCCATCGCTCTTAAGCCTGCCGAACCTTTACAGGAGCGAGATTTAGATGGAGCTTGAAATAAGGGAGGACAAGCTTCTGTGAGGCGAACATGAGATTCTCGTATGTTCAGGATCGTCTCGGTCATGTGTATTCCATTGTTGGATATTATGCCAGTAGTTTTTAGTGACGCTAGCCATGCTGAACGTGGTTATTGCCATTTGAAAATGTTGTGATAAATACCGGAACAAAATATTATTAGATTTTGCTAAACCACTTTTAGAACTGATCAGTTTTGCAAAACAGTTGTGCATAGTATGCCTAATTACGTTGAGTTTCTACTTCTTTAAATGATGCGTCGTGATTTGGCTCCAGGAGCAATAGACTGCGTCACCGGTGGGCGTGTATCAGTTGTCGCCTTCGTGGATCGAGACTTCTAAACCGATTAAGCAGAACCAAACGTCTTGAACTTGAACCTTACCACCACCAATTTTTCGGTCGTAGAATTTGAAGTCCTCTCTCACCCAGATGCGCCGACTCTATGCGGCAACCTTCTTGAGCAGATCTTCGTGACCGCAACTGACCGCATAGCCTTGCATCAACGCAATCTCTTAATGCGCTCGGACGTTAATTTCTTTGGATCGCATTTCCACCTTGCGTCAATGCATTTTCTGCAATAAAATACATAAGTTAGTTGTTTTAATGCGATGCATGCATGCGATTGCAATGTTGTGAACTTAATGCTTTTGGACGCAATATTGTATATTTTTATCATCGCAATCCTGCATTGTTTTATAACTTTGCGCTTTAATAATGTGCATTTCTTCCCGTTATCAGTTCCCTCTAAGAGTGTTACAAAAACACCTCTGGAGTTGTGGAACGGTCGTAAAGCTAGTTTACGTTACTTCCGCATTTGCGGTTGCCCTGTAAATGTGCTTAAGGTTAATCACGAGAAGTTGGAACCATAGTCGAGGTTATGCCTCTTTGTAGGCTACCCCAAAGGTACACGAGGGGGTTATTTTTATGATCCAATGGAAAATAGGGTGTTTGTTTCAACAAACGCTACTTTCCTGGAGGAAGATCATATAAGGGAGCACAGTCCAAGAATAAAGTCGTGTTGCGTGAGCTTTCCAATGAAACTACTGAAACTTCAATAAGAGTTATTGAAGAGCCTACTACATCAGCAAAAGTTGTTGATGGGAGTTCATCCAGTAGGCCAGTTCCACCTTAAGAGCTGAGGGAATCTCGAGAGCATAGTCAAGGCCATGGATCTCAAGATGCAATCGATATACTTCAACTCAGTATGGGATCTTGTAGATCATCCTGATAGGGTAAGACATATAGGTTGTAAATGGATCTACAAGCGCAAACGAGGTGCTGATGGGAAGGTACAGACCTTAAAAGCTTTACTTATGGCAAAAGGTTATACCCAGGTAGAGGGAGTCAACTATGAAGAGACTTTCTCACCTGTTGCCATGTAAAAGTCGATCCGCATCCTCCTGTCCATTGCAGCTTATTATAATTATGAGATCTGGAAAATAAACGTCAAGACGGCCTTTCTAAATGGCTATCTTGAGAAGACCATTTACATGGTTCAACCCGAGGAATTCATAGCCCAAGGCTAAGTGCAAAATGTTTGCAAACTAAATCGGTTCATTTATGGACTAAAACAGGCGTCTCGATCTTAGAACATACAGTTTGATACTGCGATCAAGTCATATTGCTTTGATCAAAATGTCGATGAACCTTGTGCCTACAAGAAGATCATCAATGCTTCAGTAGTTCTTTTAGTGTTATATGTAGACGATATCCTACTCATTGGGAATGATATAGGTCTACTGACTACAGTTAAGAGCTGGCTAGCGACCCAATTCCAAATGAAATATTTGGGAGAGGCTCAGTTTGTTCTAGCTAGATAGATCTTTTGGGATCGTAAGAACAAAGTGCTAGCACTGTCTCAGGCATTGTACATTGATAAGATGTTGCTCAAGTACTCGATACAGGACTTCAAGAGGGATCTACTGTCGTTCAGGCATGGAGTCACTTTGTCTAAGGACATGTGTTCTAAGACGCCTCAAGAGGTTGAGAAGAAGAGACGGGTCCCATATGCGTCTGTCGTTAGTTTGATGTACGCGATGCTCTATACTGTGGGCATAGTTAGTAGGTATCAGTCAAACTAGGCCAGGGTCACTGAACCGCAGTGAAGAACATCCTCAAGTACCTTCAGAGAACGAGGGACTACATGCTCGTGTATGGTTCTAGGGATTTGATCCTTACCGAATACACGGATTCTAACTTTCAGACTGATAAGGACTCTTATAAGTCCACATCAGGTTAATCTTTACTCTTAACGGAGAAGTTGTAGTGTAATGAACCACTAAGCAGGGGTGCATCACCGACTCCACTATGGAGGCGAAGTACGTAGCGGCTTGCGAACCTGCTAAGAAGGTTGTCTGGCTCAGGATGTTCTTGACAGAACTGAAAGTTATTCCAGATATATCTAGGCTGATTATCCTCTATTGTGATAATAGTGGGGCAGTGGCGAACTCCAAGGAGCCGAGGAGTCACAGGCGGGACAAACATATAGAGCGAAAGTATCATCTGATCCGCGAGATAATGCATTGATGTGTTATTTTATGCGATGAAATAATGGTAGGGATTGCGTTGATGGAAAATACTTTGTGCAAACAAGTTTTCTCAGAAGGAACCAAGTATAAACCCTACTGAGTTTCTTGGTAAGCCTAGGGTCGAACTCAGGGACTCAGGAAAACACTATGCGATGGTAATTTTTAGATCACTCTACGGTAACAATAAATCAAATAGTTGGTTGGTTTGTTATTTACACTATGAAATGTATATGGCGGAGTTAAGAAAAGAGTTAATATTACGAAAGATATGATGAATATGCAGGGGGAACGGGTTGAGAACAGGTTTAGCTAACACTTCCTAAGATTGCGTTCATGTTATGCGATCATGCTACACACATACAACAGCAAATCATCTCTCAACGCAAATGCTATGTCTTCTAGTTTTAGAACGCATGGGATATATGCGATGATGTCTATAGGACCTACACATAAGCCTCTATTGTTGTCTATGCGATGACAATTGACACACACACATATAAGGTGACCGCATAATATCATAATCTATCTCTAGGGTGCATGCGATGCATGTTGACAAACAGAGCTTATCTTTAAGTCTCTATCTCTTGCTTATGCAGATCTAACCTTGCTCTCTCGAGTCTAGATTCTAACCTAGCTCTCTCAAATCTTAGGTTCTTTCTTTAGACTCTCTCCCGAGTAGCTCTAAAGAAGTGATGGACGCAACATAAGACAAAATGATCGCATGCGATGAAAATCCTAGCTCATGTTAGCTAAGTACTTCTCAACCCATTCGATAGATTTAGCTACTCATACGTGTTTTAAAGATAGTGAACAGATGTAGATAAGGAAGTTCCATTTTATAGATATAAAATCGAAATATAAAATGACAATGCAAAATAAGAATAAAGAGCTTGGTAGCAATTTCTTGCTTCTAAAGGCTTTTACACTCTTCTTCTCTACTCTGCTCAAAAGATATTCTTGCTCTCGCAAGAGTTGGCCCTTTCTCTATTTTTCCACGCTCCCTCGCACTCTCTCGAGTTGACTAGGGTGATCTTCCGTCGTCTCTTCCCATTTCTCGCTCTGCCTTCTAAGTAAAAGAAAACTATGAACCAGGCTACTTCTATCTAAAGGTTAAATTATCTAACTAAACGAACTCCTTCACTCAAGGTGGCCTTCGGTATTTATAGAGCTTCGGGGTGAAAGGCTTCTTCTCTCTTATGATTGCACTGATGGGATGGCATTAATTCTCTATCTGATGCACCGAATATTTTTCATCGAAAAGTTGAGTGTACTTGCTACAGTAGGTCGTTAACGACTTGTCAACTTAATTCAAAATCGACCGTCATCAGCTTTCTATCCCTTCGTGATTTATTACGCTTTTCACACAGATGTGCCTACCATGATGCGTCGGCTTTATGCGGCAACCTTCTTGAGCAAATCTTTGCGAGCGTAAATGATCGCATAGTCTTGCATCAACACAATCTCTTAATGCGCTCGGACGTTAATTTCTTTGGATCGCATTTTTGCCTTGCGTCAACACATTTTCTGCACAAAAATACATAAGTTAGCTATTTTAATGTGATGGACGCATGCGATCGCAATGTTGTGAACTTAATACTTTTGCATGCAATATTGTATATTTTTATCATCGCAATCCTGCATTGTTTTATAACTTTGCGCTGTAATAACGTGCATTTCTGCCTGTTATCATGCATCGAGGGGACATCATAGTCACAAAGATCGCTTCAGAGCACAATGTTGCTGACCCGTTTACAAAGGTTCTCATGACTACAGTGTTTAAGGGGCAACTATGGAGTATGGGTCTACAGGATCGCCCGCGGCTGGACTAGGGCAACTAGGAGATTTTCTTGTACTGGGCTTTTATGCCCTAGTTTATTGTTTTGTACTAGTTTATTGTACACCTCACTTCACTTTAAGATAAGTGGGAGATTGTTGGGGTTGATACCCTAAAGTCTCTTGTCCTGTAGTTTATAAACAGTTTGTATGAACGCTTGTGTTATATAATATATGATATTTACTTCACATCTTTTATTTTGCTCAGTTGCATGTTTATTTGTTTTACCACAAACCAATAAACATAAAATCCCTGATTATTTGTATGTGACTCAAACATGTATGTGGTAACATACAAGTGGATCATGTCTTGAGTGATAACCAAAATGGTCTATAGTATATGGATATAGGAGGGAAACCTTATCCTGATACATTATTTTTGGAGGAAATTAAATATAAATATGATTTATATCAAGTAGAGGAGAAAATACTATAGTAGATATGTGATATCAAACTATAGGTTAAAAATATAATATGATTATTTTATTAATATTTTAGTTGGTTAATTATATGATAATTAACCCAAAAATCACGTTTGGACGTGGGTTAGTGGGGCAGTGTCGGTTATTGTAACTGATGAAACAAAAATGAAATTGTTTCATTTTGAATCATGAGTTTAATCGCCCGTCCGAAAAGAAATCAAGAGATCGTGCTAGTGAAAAGTAAGAGATCGCTTAAGCATTTCGAGAGCATATACGATAGTTCCTCTCCGCCTAAACGATCGTCCACCTCGCGTCTAAACAATCGCACACTAGTTCCTACACGAACGCATAGCTTCTCTAAACGATCGTAGTGTGTGCCGAGTTTTCTAAACGATCGTATACCTTTTCCTAAATGATCGTTCAATAATGTAGTCCCTCCCACTTACTTATCACCTACACGATCCGTGCTTCCTCCTTCCTTTATCAAATTCACCAAAGACCACACTTTAGGTTCTCACTCTGAGAATCCCTGAGGCTTCTTTCTGGTGGTGTCGTCTCTACGGCGTTTGTGTTCGTGCGATTGCTCGTACTGCTGTAGTCAATGCTACTGCTGGGCGTTGGTTGATCGGGTGGAGGGTTCCGCTGTGTTTAGTTCCGAAGATTGAATATTGTCTACAACTGGTATGGCAACTCATGTCCTTGTTATTTTGTTGTTCATAGCATGTCATTAACTAAGATTTGTTTGCATAACTGTGCGTTTGAATGTATATTATTGTATTTCAGTCACTGTGAGATCGGAGCGATCCAAACGTGCTCATGGAACTCTTCGGTAAGAGATCCTTCAAATAGGATATCTAATTTGAATGTTAAGTTTTTTATAGCATAAGAATAAAATTATATGTATGATATGATAACCTTAAAAAAAGGTTATCATATGTTAAAGAAAGCACTAAGAGAAGGCTATTATATAGTAAAGACAGCATTGAGGCAAGTTATTATATGTTAAAGATAGCTTTAATGACTAATGCTATTGAACGTTTTCATAGCCATGTATACATGTTATATCTTCATACTCTACGATAGCATACATTATAAAAGTTCTTAACTTGTAATAATATGGGCTATCAAGACTTCGAAAAGAGCTATAAAAGATTTTTTATAACTTTTTTCGTTAGCTATCATAACCATTATTTCTTGTAGTGATCAATCCCTAGAATTTTATCTTTTTATAGACACCTCTCATCATAGTGTTTAATTAGAGAATTATTCATTAATTATCTTTTACTTAATTTAGAAATTATTTTTTACTTAATTGGCCCAATAAAGTATTAGGCCTAAAAGATAAAAAGCAGATAATGCACCTTGGCCACATTAATGATAATCTTATATTTAAATTAAATCTAAGAGTCAACGGACTCAAACTTGTACCTTTTAGTTGAAAAAAATGTCTTAATTAATTGATGAATTATGCTTTAGTTGACTTTTACTGCAAGAATTTTGACTTTTCTTGATGCTAAAACAACTTAAAGTTATCTTAATGAGAACTTTTCATTGAAGAATATTGTAAGTAATTAACTACAAGGTTTTGCTGATGCTAAAATGTAAAAGTGATGATAGAACGAACATTTGTGGATACAAGTATGTAAGGATAGTAATAAATAATTATAGGTAGTATATCATTGCTGATTGATACTTGTTTATACTATCGTTTTAATAGTACCTGTTATTGTCTAGGCTTCATTTTACAAAAAAGAATACTTTAGTGTATTTCAGGCTACATCTATGTTTATGCAACCTACTCAAGTACCTAATCAAATGTCACCATGTAGCAAAAAAAAATAATTCTAGAAAAAATATTTTTAAATAGTTTTTTCTCTTTGTGATTGAAGAATAAACATGGAGATGAGTGCAATAGATTGTATGTAAGTATTATCCTATTTAAAAAAGTATTATTATTTGACTTATTTTAAATTCTTATAATTTTAAAAGTTAAGATTTAGTTCGTATAATTTGATAAACCCTCATAAATAGTTCATGTGCTTTGATAAAATCTTTATAAATAAGGACTATTTATGAGAGTTTTATCAAAGGGATTTCTACATAAAAGGCCTTAAAAATTAGGGATGGACACTAAAACCGCATCAACCGAACCGAATCGAATTATCAACAAAACTACAAATTTTGGTTTGATGCGGTTCGTTGAGATTTTAAAATTGAATTTAAACGGTTCGGTTTGGTTCCAAGTTTGAAAATCGCTTCTCAAACCGAACAGAATCGTTTTAATATATATATACACGTTTAGGGTTAGGGTTTTAAATGGTTGGAATTTGGAAATCCATTTGATTGTTGGTCGTTCTTCTCCCTTCAAACTTCAGACACTTCACCTTCATCCCTCTGTCCTTACTAGTCACTTCTCATTTCTCAATTCTCAATTCTCCCTCAATGGTTCCGATTCCATCTCATCTCCATCTCTATCATCTCCAGTTCTCCAACTGCAACAGTTCTCCCTCGACACTCGACAGTTCTGCATCCGATTCCATCTCAGTTCTCCCTCGATACTCAATACTCGACAGTTTTGATTCCAACTTCCTTGCATCAACATCTTTTCCACCCAGCCCCTCGACACTCGACACTCGACAGTTTTGATTCCACCCAGCCTCTCTACATCAACATGTTTTCCTTTTTGTATCTCCTTTTCTCAGTTTACAGATATGAAATATGTATTAGTATAATTATGTACTGGTACTACATTAGATAAGAAAGAACAATGATTTTCGTATCTCCTGACTTCTTGTTTGGGGGTCAGAAGTTTGACTTGGTGTGCTAAATGCTAATATGGAATGAGAATCACAGGTTTCTGCTTATGATTTTACTAGGGTTTTCCGTGAATTATTTGAAATGAGTATACTGTAATATTAAATCATAGGTTTTTGTTTTATCGTTTTTTTACTAGTGATTTAACAAATGAGTTTACTGTTTTATTGTTATGATGTGCAATTTGTTTGATAGTAATAAATGAATTAGCATAACTTAAATGAGTTTACTATTTTATCGTTTGTGGCTATGCTTTTTGTTTCCATCTAATTTGTTTGATAGTAATAATTTTTCTCTCTATTTTCCCCTTTATAGGTACTATCACAATGAGCTTGAGCAAGAGAAACGATTCCAATGATGATGTTGTTGTGATGCCACCACCACCACCACGAAAAGATCAAAGTGAGGAGACAGTTTCAAAGCAGCAAATGGAAGAAAGAGGAAAAATTCATCTATGGTATAGGATCATTTTACTAAATGTTCTAAATATAGTGATGATACATGCTAAATGTAACTATTGTGGTATGGTGTATGTATGTCATCCTTAAAGGAATGAAAATTCAACAATGAAAATCCTTATCAAATTAAGAAGTAAGTTAGATGTAACGCAAAGTAAGTTGGTCTTTAAGAAGAATGAGAGTATCGGAGATGGTTCACATTCATCCATTAGTTATAAGATGTTTACTATTGATAGTGCTCGGAAACTACTTGCTGAGATGATTGTAATAGATGAGTTTCCATTTAAATTCGTGGAGAACCAAGGATTTAAGAGGTTTGTGAATGAGACTTTGACGTTAGTAGAACCAAATTTTGTTCTTCCTTCTCGAAAAACAATTGCTAGGGATATTTTGGTAATATATGATAGCATTGAAAGACATTTTTGTGAATCAAGGATATAGAGTGTCACTCACGACTGATACGAGGTCATCAATCCAAAATATGAACTTTTTGGTTTTGTCTGCACACTTTATTGATAAAGATAGGAAATTATATAAGAAAATTCTTAATTTCACCTAAATTGAGAATCATAGAGGGGAGACGATAGGAAAAGAGTTTGAGAAATTTTTAAAACAGTGGAGATATTGAAAGGATTTTGACATTGACAGTTGATAATGCTTCGTCAAATGATATTGTCATTGCTTATCTGAAGAAGTGTTTTAAGCATGGGTTGGTGTTAGATGGTGAGTTATTGCATGTTTAATATTGTTCACATATATTGAACTTAATTGTGTGTGATGGCCTAAAAGATATTAATGATTCATTGGTTCGAATTCGAGATGCCATGAGGTTTGTTAGATTTTCTCCTGCTCGACTTGCCACATTTAAGAAGTGTATCAAAGAGGAGAACGTAGATAGTAAAAGTATATTGTGTCTTGATGTTCCAACTAGATGGAATTCTGTTTATTTGATGCTTGAGGCAGCTGTAAAATTTGAAAAGGCATTTGAGAGATTAAAAGACTATGACATAGTCTACATGAATGAGGAGAAAAAACTAACCACTAGGGATTGGTAAATTGCCAGATTATTTACCAAATTCTTGTTAGTGTTCTATGAAGTAATTATTAGGCTTTCAGGATCTTTGTATGTTACTTTCAATACATTCTTCCATGAGATTAGTATGGTTCAAAATTTCATAAAAAACATTCAAGTTCAATTGGTCCTAATGATGTACTTTTGCAAGAAATGACAACGAAAATGCAAGAGAAGTTTGATACGTATTGGGGAAAAAAGATAGAAAAAACTTATTCTTGTATGTTGCCTTCGTATTGGACCCTCGTTATAAGATGAAATTTCTTTTGTATTGTCTAAATCAATTATTTGATGTTGATGTGGCAAAAGTCATAGGAAGTAAGATAGAGGGTGTTTTGAGAGCATTGTTCAATGAATACAATTTGTCACTATTAGTTGTTAATAAGGGTCAATCTTCATGTACCACTAAAGGTTCTCCATTTAGAATTGCAAGTGCAAGTGCTTCAGAGGTTTTCCATTTTGATTTTGAAGATTTAGATGAAGATGATTCACAAAGTGTGGATTCAGAAGTTGATATTTACTTATTGGAGCCTCGTGTTAAACTTGAGGATAATTTTGATATCTTAGATTGGTGGAAGGGGAATTCTTCTAGATACAGCAGTTCTGGTATCCACGGTTGCTTCTGAGTCCGCATTTAGCACTAGTAGGAGAGTAATTGATCCTTTTCGTACCTCATTATCTCCAACCACAATTGAGGCACTTGTATGTGCACAAAACTAGTTACGTTCTAAATAAATTAGCATTCATTTACGATTGCAGATGAAGAGGAAGGTTCGTATATTCTAAACATATTTATATATATTTTTTAACATATTTATTCATATATTTATTATATAGTAACTACAACAAGTTTATAATTTACATATATTTATATATATATATTTAACATATTTATTCATATATTTATTATATAGTAACTACAACAAGTTTATAATTTACATATATTTATATATATATATTTAACATATTTATTCATATATTTATTATATAGTAACTACAACAAGTTTATAATTTACATATATTTATATATATATATTTAACATATTTATTCATATATTTATTATATAGTAACTACAACAAGTTTATAATTTTTTTCTTAGTCTTCATAACGGGTTTGAATGAAGCGGCAAAGGCAGAAAACAAGGAGAAGGAATGTGATGTGACAAATAATCGAAAGAATGTGAAGGAGTCCAATGTGAAAGGCAAATGAACAAAATTGAGAATAATGATTGACAAGCAAACAGATTTGTTTGTATCGATTGGACTTTTGTAATATGTTACTATG
The DNA here is from genome assembly GCF_009727055.1 of Benincasa hispida. NCBI lineage: Eukaryota > Viridiplantae > Streptophyta > Magnoliopsida > Cucurbitales > Cucurbitaceae > Benincasa > Benincasa hispida. The sequence continues at coordinate 45,287,811 of NC_052356.1, read as the reverse complement.
TTATTATTAAGTGTTTGGCTTGTTATTTGCTTTTATGTGACTTAAACTTTGAAGGTAGTTCTCTGAAATTTGTGTATTGTGTATTGTAGAAATTTTTAGTTTTAACTTTTTATTGTAGTCATTTGGACATGTTCTTATTGTGGATTGATATTTAAATTATGTTTAGAAAAATTTATAAAATAAAAAAGAGAATATACAAATTTCAAAATAAGTAAGAAGGAAAATAAAAGGCAAGAGAAAGTGGAAGGTAGAAGGAAAATAAAAGGCGAAAGAAATTTATAAAAAAAAGTTTAAAAATAAGGAGGAAAGAATGAAATTGATTTTAAAAACCAAACTATTCGATTCGAGTCGGTTCGGTGCAGTTTAGTTTTATATATAAAAGAATTCGATTCGGTTCGGTTTTACCTCCAAACCGAACCGATTCCACCCCTATTAAAAATAAACTCATATTACGTTAATGTCTTGAACATTTCATTTCTTTACAAAAAAAAAAAAAAAACTATTAGTCTCCCTATTTTCACTAATATCATTGACTATTTACAATTTAGCCCTCACCTACATTATATATATATATATATTACTCTCTGCCCCATGCATATTCTCTCTCTCCCATGCATATATTCTCTTCCCCTATGTTTTAAGGTCATTTCTTCCTCCTCCCTCTCTTTTCTTCTTCTCAATCCCTCTCTTTTCTCCTTCTGGCGGTGTGGGTTACAGGCAGGAGATAGATGACATGGGATGATCCAGCGACGAGGCGAGCACAGGATGACAAGAACGGCAAGGGCAGACTCGGAGCAGGCGAATGACAATGACGGATTCAAAGCAAATGAATGGCGATGGCGAACTCGGAGCAAATGAACGGCGACGACAAACTCGGAGTAAATGAACGATGACGATGGACTCGGAAAAGATGAACGATGAACCCAATTCAATTTAGTTTTATTTTTTTCCTATTTTTTATATATACTGTGACATATATGAATTTTTTTTAGCTTCTGTAGGAAATTTGATATACACTGTGGTATATGTATTTGTTTATTTGATATACACGAGAATTTTTTTACTTAGACTTCATGTATTATTATTTATATATTGTAGTGTAAATGAAATTTATGGAGATTTATATATTGTGGTATATTTCGTATATTGGTTTATACTGTGATTTATGTCAAATATTAAGTCAATCTAATTGATGAACTATAGTATATTTCATATATTAGTTAGAATATTTTCAAATACATAATAAAATGTTCAAAGATATATTTCAAATAATCATGAATCTGTAAAAAGTGTTCTAAGGTATATTTAAAATAACCATTAATCTGGCAAAAAATTAATAAGTTGCTACATGAAAACAACGTAAATAGAAAATAAAATTTCATTAAATGTACTTTTTTTCTAAATTGAAAAGTGGAAAAAAAATTATAATAAATGTATTTTCTCTCTCCAATTGATAAATGAGAAAAATTATATTAAATACATTTTTTCTCTATATAATAAATGTATTTTCTCTCCTCATCATTATAGTAGCTTCAAAAATAGGAAAAAGATATATAAAAATCAGATATAAATAAATGAAAAATGGTATAATTGTCCAAAATTAACCTTAAGAATCACCTTTGAAAAAAAAATCTAATTTTAAGACATTTATAAAATATAGGGGTTTCTTTAAGCCTTCAATGTAGAAACCTCTTATCAAATTATAAGAACTAGATTCTAATTATAAATTATAGAAAGACTAAATTCTAACTTTTTTCAAATCATAAGGATCAAATTTGCAATTTAATCAAATATAAATAAGCCATTGAAAGCATAAGACAAATATTCATGAGTTTTACTTTTAACTATTACAATGACGCGCTTTACCCAAGGTCTTAAGAGAAAGGGAAAAATAAGGAGAAGATATATCAATTTATGCTCTTAAATTTTAGAAGTTGTATCAATTTAAACCTTGAACTTTCGTAAGTATATCAATTTACACCATTTGTTATATGTCATTTAGAAAAACCTTGTGTAAAACTTATAATTGCATCAACTAAACTTCCTAAATTTTCATAAATGAATCAATTTAGACTCCAAAACAAATTTTCTTTGAAAATTAGCATCTATTCTAATCGCTCATTTTGTAAAACCGGCATTTGAAAAAATCCACACACATTTGAGAATTAATGTATGGATTATTCTAAAAAATAATCGTAATATGAGGGTTCAAATTGTTTGACTTATGAAAATTTAAGAGTCTATTAGATTTAGATTATAAATTTCACACAATATTGATCAAATGAAATTCGAAGAATAGTATAAATTAATATATTTACGAAAATTCATAATTTAAATGGATAGCATTATTGATTTTGTAAACATAGGATTATAAAATGTTATTTGAGAAAAAGAAAAAGTAGGTATCACGTTAAAATTGCAGTAATGAATGATGGAAGGGCAGGCGCGCGACAATGGCATACAGTACAGGAAAGTACATATTTGGCTTTAACTCTGACGCTTTCGCCGGGTGATGATAACTTGACCTAAGACAGCAGCTTGTGAGTGTAAGCTAAACAACCCGATGCATAAAAAAAAAATAATATTGTACTTTTTTTTTTCTTTCTAATTTAATACTGGTCGGTAGATTCGTGAATTTTAAAAAGAGACATTTAGTTAAATTATTACATCACATGATTAATGTGTATTTAAGATAAAATTATTTTAGTATGAGTTATTATATAGTATGTATTTGGAGTTCAAACAATTTTAGTCTGGATAATAATATTGGGGATGTTTTATTTTAATATTGTAATTTGGAAAAATAATTAGTAAAATACGGTGGTTTTAAAAATATTTAGAGATTTGTGGTAGTGTGACAGCCTTTTTAGAAGTTCGAGGGTAAAAAAATTTAAAACTAAGTTGAGTGTTGAAAACTTGACCTACATAGATCAAATGTTCAACCTTCGACATATTGTCGTCTGAATCCTTCCCCATCTCGAGACTTGAAGTCTCAACCTGCAGCGCCTTGGCACATCTACTTTTAATCCGTTCACCTGCCTGCTTTTAATCCATGGGTCGAGTTTTGAACACTCGACCTATGTAAACCCACACCTCCAACTTCTCAGTGTTGGGATAGGTGTCCTAATTCTCTAAGAGTCTCGTAGTTTGTAAACTTTGTACACATTGTTATTAATAAAATAATAGTTATTTTATTTGCATTTACTCATATCCAATAAATAAATATCCATGGTTATCGTATGTAAACTTAAGCATGTATATGAGATATACAAGTGGATCATGCCTTAAGTAATAACCTAAAATGTCTGTAGTATAAGGATAAAGGAGGGATACCTAATCTTAGTGACACTACGAATACAGCCTACTTTGTAGAGTTTACAAGTGTTGTAAACTATTATAGATGGTCTGATCCTGACCATTCATGTGGAGACATGCGAATGGGGTTGTCCTATACAAAGAGTTTGTATAGGACCAGACCACGAGATGATTAATATCTTTATATAACACCGTTGATAATTGAGACTTACATCTCACTAAAACGACCATAGGTGACATGACCTAAATCCTGAGTGTTTTGGGAACTTCTGCCTATGAGGGCGGTCCTTTGGTTACTATGGGTTAGAGTGGCCAGATTGCCAACTCAACAAGCCTACCTTTTTGGGGATTTGTCTGATTGGGGAGCTAAGAACTCAGTTACATAAAATGGAATTAACTCCTTCCCCAAAGTAGGGGTAAATAGATAGATTGCTCCCTTAAAGGTTGATTCTGGGTCTTGAACATAGTGACCACATCCTCTCTTTAGAAGAGAAGACTCAGTCATAGTAGGACTATGACTTATTGTTCATTAGAAAAATCAGTTGTACTTAAGGAGTTAGATGTAACTATAGAGGCAAAACGGTAAATTGGCCAACTGTACTTACGAGCGATCTGTGAAATGTTAACACACTGTTGATTGGTTGATATGGACACAGAAATATATCTTAGTGAAAAGAGTTCAGTTGTCAGTCTTTAGTGGAGTGCCCGACAATTAACGGATGGTGGATCCCGTGACTAAAGAATTTAGTCAGTTATTCAAGGTTGGAGCTTCAAGCTATAAGTCTATAAGGTCCCCTTGGTAGCTCAATGGATTCAAGTTGAGAGTCAGATTTTGGGATTGATTTGAAGTGTTCAAATTAACAAGAGGAAATTCAATTGTATATGATATAATTGGTGTGATATATGAGATACATCAAGTGGAGGAATTAATGTAAATATGATTTACATTAAGTACCATAAAATAGAAAAAGAACTATGGTTTATATGTTTCATGAGATGAAATATTAAACTATAGGTTATAAATATAATATGATAAGTTGGTTATCATATTTATTTATAATAAATTAATTATGTGATAATTAATTTCTTTTTCTCTAATAACCGATTGAGTGGGAGGTTATTGGTAGTTTTATGGTAGCCGTGAAATAAACGGAAAATTATTTTCCTAAATCTAATAGTTACTTCATTCGGAAAGAACTCACGAAGACAAGCTATCAAGTGAAAGAGTTTCACTAAGCAATAGTTGTTCAGAGACTAAACGATCGTGTAAAGTTGACTATACGATAGTCATTCAGCTTATCGTAGCTACACGATCGAATGGCTTAGTCTATACGATGGCCTGCCATATACTAAACGATCGAGCACATTGTCTATGTGATAGATAGTGTATTATCTCCTACTTGCTCGATCGTAGACCTCCGGTCTCTTCCACAAGCCAAGATCAGACAGAGCCCACAACTTTTGGATTCTCATATCGAGAATACCAAGGTAACCATTGTGGTGGTGTCCTCACTCAGTTCGTGTCGTGCTCCGATCGTTGCATTCGAGCATTGCTGTTGTCGGACACATAGAAGACTGTTCGAGGGATTCTTGAAGAATGGTTCTTCAAAGGTATGCATCCTCTATCCCTTGTGTCATCGTTTAGCATGCTATAATTTTGGTTTGTGCATGACCTGTTAGTTTCCATTTAGACTGTAATTGTTTGTGTTCAATTCGAATGGAATTTGGAATGATCCCTTTCGCTACTCATGGAAATCCTCGTGCTTGATTTCCTTCACTCAGATCACAGATATCACAGATTACTCGTTACTCTCTTCCTCTTACTCTCTTTTTATCTTTCGTATCTCTTCCTCTCTTTCAATTTTTACTTCTCACAAACTCACAAATTACTTTCTCCCCACATGTTTTTCCCTCTCTTTCTTTCCAAAATTGTTACTAAATTCTCTTATTTTCCCACATTCGTCCATCAAATTGTGAGGTTTGTATATTCACTCTACTAAATTTTGTACATTCACTCTATTAAATTTCTACTTTTTTAAAAAATAATTATAATTTTGTTCCTATTCTCATACTATTATTTTTTATATATAGTTTTTATTGATGTTTAGGAAACAAAGAACCAAAAAGAGATATACGTTCACTCAATTAAATTCCTATTTTTTAATTAAAAATAAGTCATAGATCCATATTCTTATATTATTTTATTTTTTTCGTAGTTTTTGTTGTTAGATAACAAATAACAAAAAAAAAAAAAAAAAAAAAAAGAATCGTTGTCACTTTGAGGAAAAAAGAAGGTGGGATCGCTATTGAATTTTGTAGTTTACCTTTTATTTATTACTAATTTTTTGTATTTAATACTCTTTTATATTTATGTTATGCTAGATATGCCATTTTAATTCCTTATATATTGATAAGTAGTTTTTTAATATTAGTTATATATTGATGTTAGTAGTTTTTTAATATTAGTTATATATTGATATTAGTAGATCTACCATGTTAAGTTTTTTTAATAGTCGAACTCAAGAATATTTATAATGATGTTAGTAGTTTTTTCTCTATAGTTTAATATTCTTATTTATATTATATTAGATCTACCATGTTAATATTTTCTTTTGTATTTTAAATAATATTAGAATTTTGTTAATATTAGTATTTTTAATATTTAACTTTTCTTTAAAAAAAAATGTCAGTATTAGTGTTTGTTTAGTACAACATTAGTAATTTGAGTATTAGTTATTTTGTTAGTCTTATGATTTTTAAGGTTTAGTATTCTTTTGAAGAAACTCTAATGGTAGAGTTTTAGGCATTAGATTTTGTTAGTATAATATTTTCTTAATTTTAGTTTTCTCTTACATTTTTTGTTTATTGCTTTTTAATAAAAAAGAAGTATCCTTGTTTTGTTTTTTTTTTTTTTCTAATAATATTCTATTTTTTTAGCATTGTTTTTTAGTTAAAAAGTTTAGTATTTTTGTTTGTTTTTAATAAAAAATTCCTAATTGAATGAATTTTTTTTTATTATTATTATTTGATTTTTTTTTATTTAACTTTGATGTTTATAGTTTTAAAAGTTTAGTATTTTTTTTTGTTATTTAACACAAAATTATTAATTTGAGTGA